>NC_064627.1:840333973-840636901 GCF_023864275.1 Schistocerca cancellata
GTCTCCTCCAGCGCCGCCAAGAGCGCCTCCTTCTTCTTCGACGACGAGGACGACGAGGAGTCGCCCGTGCACTCCAGCGAGGAGGAAGACTCCGACTCCCTGCTTAGCAGCGCCGCCAGGTGAGACCCGCCGTCAGCACTCCTAAGGCATAGCAGAAGGTATTATTGTTAATGACTGTTGACTCCGTGACACGTGGAAGTATGTGTCGGTTCTTGAGGCGCACTCAGTCAGCTGCAGTGGTTAGCGTCACCGCTCGCGACAAGCGGGAAATACGGGTTCGATTCCAGGTCTGAACACAAATTTTCATGTGTCACAAACATCTGGAGTCAAAATGCGAATCCATTTCGCAGAAGTACGACGGTCACTCCAAAAGAAATGCACACTATTTTTGTAAAAATACAGTTTTCATTCTGCATGTGTGAAAGTTTTACAGTGTTTAGATAAATCCTTCCCGCTTGTTTTAAAACTTAGTTCAACCTGATCCCGTGAGTGGCGCCATCACATCATGTCTCCAAGATGGCTGCTACACTTGATGTTCCTCAGAACCAACGTGCTGTCATAGAATTCCTGTGCTGTGAAAACGAGACAGCGGGAAACATCCACAAGAGGTTGAAAAAGGTGTATGGAGATGCTGCTGTCGATCGCAGTACAGTTAGTCGGTGGGCAAGCAGGTTACGTGATGAAAGCGGGCACGGCAATATTGAGGATTGGCCTCGCAGCTGCAGGCCTCGTACTGTACAAACTCCAGACAATGTGCAGAGGCTTAACGAATTGGTGACTGCCGACAGAAGCATCACAGTGAACGAATTCTCACGCTACGTTGAGGTAGGGGAAGGAAGTGTTTGCAAAATACTGGAAGTGTTGGCGTTAAAAAAGGTTTGTGCCAGGTCGGTTCCCAGGATGCCGACAATGGCTCACAAAGAAACAAGAAAAACGGTATGCAGCGAACTTTTGGAACAGTACGAGAATGGTGGAGATGAATTTCTTGGAAGAATTGTGACAGGTGATGAAACGTGGCTCCATCATTTTTCACCATAAATTCTGATGCATATGTGACGACACTGAAGAAACTTCAAGCTCGACTGAGTCGTGTTCGATCACATCGGCAAAAGTAGCATGTTTTGCTGTTGCATGACAATGCACGGCCACATGTCAGTCAAAAAACCATGGAAGCGATCAGAAAACTCGTATGGACAACACTGAAACACCCGCCTTACAGTCCTGACCTGGCTCCATGTGACTATGATCTCTTTGGGAAACTGCAAGACTCTCTTCGTGGAACAAGGTTTGAAGATGATGACTCCCTTGTGCACGCTGCCAAACAGGTTGGTCCAGAATTTTGCCGTGCAGGTATACAGGCACTGGTTCCAAGGTGGCGTAAGGCAGTTGAGAGGGATGGAAATTATGCGGAGAAATGAAAATATTGTTCCTAAAGAATGTATCTACACACTGTAAAACCTTCAAACATGTAGAACAAAAGATGGATTTCAAAAAAATAGTGTGCATTTCTTTTGGAGTGACCTTCGTATTTAATGAGGCACACCAATATTTCGTCTCCATTGTCAGTCTCCCCTATTCAGAGTAGAGCAAACCCTGTCCATCCTGAATTATTTTACGTATACATTCCAACCTCTGCCTTTCCTTACACTTTTTGTCGTCTACAGCTCCCTCTACATCCTTGGAAGTTATTCCCTAATGTCTTAATACACACCCTGTCAACGTCTCTTTTCTCATCGGGACATCGACGTCAAATACACTCTTTTCCTCAACGGTTCTCCAAAAAATTCGTTATTTCTTGTGACAGTCTACAATGCTGTTCAAAACTGAAGGATGAAAGTAACTTTCTTAAGTTGTGCTGCTGCCAACTAACAATGTTCGATGGCACTTTGGACCATAAACAGAAAGAACTTTGCAGTACAGTACAGAAGGTACATAGAAATGCGCAATGAAATGAACAGAAACGACACTTTCAATCAAAGATAATAATTACAATGAAGTCACCGAGATTCATAGGGCGTTTCATTCCTCCACCAGCGCCGCTGACAACTGCTTGGCGTTCCTTGGTGCATGTGGAAGGCCGGCCGATGTGACCGAGCGGTTCTAGGCGCTTCAGTCTGGAACCGCGCGACCGCTACGGTCGCAGGTTCGAATTCTGCCTCGGGCATGGATGTGTGTGATGTCCTTAGGTTAGTTCTAAGTTCTAGGGGACTGATGACCTCAGATGTTAAGTCCCATAGTGCTCAGAGCCATTTGAGCCATTTTGCATGTGGACGAGCTGCACTATGTCTCCCCAACGTATCCCACGCAAGCTGGATGGGAGGAACGGGAAGGCCAATACGAGGTGCATTCAAGTTCTAAGGCCTCCGACTTTTTTTCTAATTAACTACTCACACGAAATCGATGAAATTGGCGTTACTCCTCGACGTAATCGCCCTGCAGACGTACACATTTTTCACAACGCTGACGCCATGATTCCATGGCAGCGGCGAAGGCTTCTTTAGGAGTCTGTTTTGACCACCGGAAAATCGCTGAGGCAATAGCAGCACGGCTGGTGAATGTGAGGCTACGGAGAGTGTCTTTCATTGTTGGAAAAAGCCAAAAGTCACTAGGAGCCAGGTCAGGTGAGTAGGGAGCAGGAGGAATCACTTCAAAGTTGTTATCACGAAGAAACTGTTGCGTAACGTTAGCTCGATGTGCGGGTGCGTTGTCTTGGTGAAACAGCACACGCGCAGCCCTTCCCGGACGTTTTTGTTGCAGTGCAGGAAGGAATTTGTTCTTCAAAACATTTTCTTGGGATGCACCTGTTACCGTAGTGCCCTTTGGAACGCAATGGGTAAGGATTACGCCCTCGCTGTCCCAGAACATGGACACCATCATTTTTTCAGCACTGGCGGTTACCCGAAACTTTTTTGGTGGCGGTGAATCTGTGTGCTTCCATGAGCTGACTGGCGCTTTGTTTCTGGATTGAAAAATGGCATCCACGTCTCATCCATTGTCACAACCGACGAGAAGAAAGTCCCATTCATGCGCGTCAACATTGCTTGGCAACATGCCACACGGGTAGCCATGTGGTCGTCCGTCAGCATTCGTGGCACCCACCTGGATGACACTTTTCGCATTTTCAGGTCGTCATGCAGGATTGTGTGCACAGAACCCACAGAAATGCCAACTCTGGACGCGATCTGTTCAACAGTCATTCGGCGATCCCCCAAAACAATTCTCTCCACTTTCTCGATCATGTCGTCAGACCGGCTTGTGCGAGCCCGAGGTTGTTTCGGTTTGTTGTCACACGATGTTCTGCCTTCATTAAACTGTCGCACCCACGAATGCACTTTCGACACATCCGTAACTCCACCACCACATGTCTCCTTCAACTGTCGATGAATTTCAATTGGTTTCACACCACGCAAATTCAGAAAACGAATGATTGCACGCTGTTCAAGTAAGCAAAACGTCGCCATTTTAAGTATTTAAAACACTTCTCATTCTCGCCGCTGGCGGTAAAATTCCATCTGCCGTTCGGTGATGCCATCTCTGGGACGTATTGACAATGAACGGGGCCTCATTTTAAAACAATGCGCATGTTTCTATCTCTTTCCAGTCCGGAGAAAAAAAATCGGAGGCCTTAGAACTTGAATGCACCTCGTATATTCGCCGTACATCGTCTCCTTCCAAGAGTTCCTCCACCTGTGCTGTTCGATGCAGTCGAGCAATGTCGTCCATAAAAATGAAGTGAGGGTGGAAAGCACCCCTGAAAGGAGGCACATGGGGAAGGAGTCCAGAGTCACAATAACATGGCCCGGTGAGCGCACCATGTTCAAAGATTCGGAAGTGAGTACACTAATGCAACATTATGCGTCGCTACACGGCAACACCTGGGCCACCAAAACGATCATGTTTCGCATTGTTCCTGAGTGTATTACGAGTTCCCACCTCTTGCCATGTGAGGGTACGTCCGGTATCGTCGAAAATGATCATTTTGGTGGCCCACGTGTCATGGTGTGGGAAGCCATTATGTTGAACTGACCTCCAGATCATTGAACACGGTACACTCACAGTCAGCGTTATTGTGCAACTGTTCTCCTTCCCCATGTGCCTCTTTTCAGGGGTACACTCGGCCCTGGCTTCGTTTTTATACATGGTAATGCGCGACCGCGTCTAATTGCGCAGGCAAAGAGCTCTTGGAATGAGAGGACATTCGTTGAATGGACTGGCTTGTCCATTCCCCCAACTGAAATCTAGCTGAGCGCTTGTGGAAGGCATGGGAGAGAATGGCCAAGGTAGGGTTTCGTAAGCACGAACACAAGCAGTAAGAACTCTCGCCATGTGCAGTTGACCATTATCTTGCTGTAACGTAAGCCCAGGATGGCATGCCGTGAAGGGCCACTAAACGGACCATAGAATATCATTGATGTATTGCTGTGGCGTAATGGTGCCACAGCCCACCCGGTTAGCCGAGCGGTCCAACGCACAGCTTTCTGTAGTGGGAAGGAGCACTTGGTCCCTAGCACGAATCTGCCCAGTGGACTTGTGCCGAGGTCCGGTGAGCCAGCCCGTCTGTGGATGGTTTTTAGGAGGTTTTCCAATTGCCTCGGCAAATGCGGGCTGGTTCCCCTTATTCCGCCTCAACTACACTATATCAGCAATTGCTGCGCAAACAAGTTCTCCACGTACGCGTACACCACCATTACTCTACGACGCAAACATAGGGGTTACACTAGTCTGGTGTGAAACGTTCCCAGGGGGGAGGGGGGGAGGTCCACCGGGAGCCAAACCACACAATAACCCTGGGTTCAGTGTGGGGCGATGGAGGGGTGAAGTGGACTGCGGTAGTCGTTGTAGGGTTGTGGACCACTGCGGCTGCGTCGGGGACAGAGCCTCTCCGTCGTTACTAGGTCCCCGGTTAACATACAACATGGTGCCGCAGATGAAAACCGAAGGTGTCTGCTATGAAAAGAAATGGCACCCCAGACCATTAGTCTAGTCAGGCTGGTATCCCACCGCTGTCCGGGGCGTCTCCAAACACGTCTTCACTGGTCACTGAGGTTCAGTTCGAAGCGGGACTTACAGTACCACTGAAAACAATTCTACACTAGTCAATGAGATTCCTGGCTGAAGATGGGCTGGAGACGCCCAGGGCGGAGATGGGATACTAACTTCACTGTCACACACCATATGGCCCACCAACCAGGAGTGATAGTCCACAGTGCCGTGTCCTTACGTAACAGGACGTCTTTGGTCGTCATTCGCAGCACCCTTACAGCATAGCGGCACGACAATGATATTCTATGGGCCAGTTTGTTGCTCTTAATGGTAAACCAACCTGGGCTTACACTTCAGCAAGGTTATGTCCGATCACAAACGGAGAGAGTTTCTACAGCGTAACGAGACAATTAGCCATCACAGATTGATTCAAAATGACCACCGGCAGCGGCAACACACGCTTCCAGCCTGGTATGGAACGAGTGCTGCACACGTGCTAGCGTTTCAGTAAAGGTGTCCAGGCAGGCTGCAGTAATACATCATTTTATATCATCAGGTGTAGTTGATATGGCCTTGTAAAAAGCGTCTTTCAGCTTTCCTTGCAGAAAAAAAGTCTATAGTTGCCAAATCCGGGGAATGGGCCGGCCAAGGTACAGGTTCTCTGCGTCCAATCCAATGATTTCGAAATAATTCGTGAGGACATGCTGTAGAAGTTCGTGCACTATAGGCTGGACAGCCATCATGTTTGTATCACAGGTTCCTCCACTCAGTCTGCTGAGGAACGTCTTCCAGCATCCATGGAAGGTGGTCTGGTAGGAGGTTGTGATACTTGTGTGCATTCATTGTTCTGTGGATGAAAAGCGAGGCTGTCAGCTGATGATCACTATCCCACACCACACGTTTACACTCCACAGTCACAGACGTTTCACCTGGCGAAGGCAACGTTGATTGTCAACAAACCAATAGTGCATGTTCGACCTGTTACCTGACTATGATTAATAAATGTGGCTTTATCACTAAACAAGATATACAATACATCTGGGGTATTCTGTTTTGATGCTCATCTACATAAGTTAACACGATTCTCATAATCATTTTCACGCCGTTCTTGGTATAGAGAGATGTGACAGAGATGGAGCCTATGTCGATGGAGGATGCACAGTGCACTTGCAGGAAGAACATTATTTCCCCCTCTTTTGTCGTCACTTGTTTCCTTCTGTTATGTTGTCTAGGTATTAAACTACCAAATTTATGTAACTGGTTTAAGAGGTTGATAAATAATTCCAGAGATGGCTGACATCTATTGGGATATCTTGCCGCATACACCACACAAGAACGAACTGCGTTCTTCCTTCACTCTTCATACATCATGACGATCTCGGCTTTTTCTGCATTGGTATATCCCATCGTCCACTCACGACCTACTTCTTGGACGGTCTCACGCTGACTGACTTGCAGTGCACTCAAGAAACGCACAAGCAAACTGTAAGCAAACATAACAACGTAGTACGTAGCAACTGCGCCGGTTGAATGGCACAAACAAGTGTCAGTTTGCAAACTTTCTAAAATACGATATCTCTTAAACGATTCGCACTGTAATGCTGCAACAGACACCACTGACATTCTAATTTACCCTACTTTCATTCAGTTAATGTCAACAGGCATTGTTCTACAGTGAAGAGCCAAAGAAACTCATACACTTGCCTAATATCGTGTAGGGCCTCCGCGAGCACGCAGAAGAGCCGCAACACGATGTGGCATGGACTCGACTAATGTCTGAAGTAGTGCTGGAGGGAACTGACAACATGAATCCTGCAGGGCTGTCCATAAATCCGTAAGGGTCCGAGGGGTAGAGATCTCTTCTGAACAGCACCTTGCAAGGCATCCTAGATATTCTCAATAATGTTCATGTCTGGGGAGTTCGGTGGCCAGTGGAAGTGTTTAAATTCAGAAGTGTGTTCCTGAAGCCACTCTGTAGCAATTCTGGACGTGTGGGGCATCGCATTGTCTTGGTGTAATTGTCCAAGTTCGTCGGAATGCACAATGTACATGAATGGATGCAGGTGAACAGACACGATGGTTACGTACATGTCACCTGTCAGAGTCGTATCTAGGCCTATCAGGAGTCCCATATCACTCCAACTGCACACGCCGCACACCATTACAGAGCGTCCATCATCTTGAATAGTCACCTGCTGACATGCAGGGTCGATGGATTCATGAGGTTGTCTCCATACCGGTTGACGTCCATCCGTGCGATACAATTTGAAACGAGACTAGCCCGACCAGGCAACATGCTTCCAGTCGTCATCAGTCCAATATCGGTGTTGAAGGGCCCAGGCGAGGCATAAAGCTTTGTATAATGCAGTCATCAATGGTACACGAGTGGGCCTTCGCTCCTAAAGACCATGTCAATGATGTTTCGTTGAATGGTTCGCACGCTGACACATGTTGATTGCCCAGCATTGCTACTGCAGCAGGGTTGCACTTCTGTCACGTTGAACGATTCTCTTCACTCGTCGCTGGTCCCGTTCTTGCAGGATATTTTTCCGGCCGCAGCAATGTCGGAGATTTGATGTCTTACCGGATTCCTGAAATTAACGGTGATGCTGATGATGATGACCCGTGCTCCGTGACAGAGCGTAGGGGAACGATGCGGGAGACCCGCACCGCCGCAGTAGGCAAGGTCCTAGTGGAGGTGGTTAACCATTGCCTTCCTCCGACCGTAATGGAGATGAATGATGATGATGAAGACGACACAACAACACCCAGTCATGTCGAGACATGGGAAATCCCTGACCCCGCCGGGAATCGAACCCGGGACTCAGTGCTCGGGAAGCGAGGACGCTACCGCGAGACCACGAGCAGCAGACATTAACGGTACAGTCGTGATATTGTTGCACGGGAAGTTCCTCATTTAGTCTCTTCCTCGTAGATGCTGTGTCCCATCGCTCGTGCACCGACTATTACACCAGGTTCAAACTCACGTAAATCTTGATAACCTGCAAGTGTAGCAACAGTAACTGATACAACAACTGCACCGGACACTTGTTGTCTTATATAGGCACTGCTGACCACGGCGGCGTATTCTGCCTGTTTACATATCTCTGAATTTTGAGTGTGCATGCCTATACCAGTTTCTGTGGCGCCTCAGTGTATTTAAAAAAGAGTGTGTCTGCACAAAAATTACACATTCTAAGTATTATTGCAACTTAAGAACTTTCAGCATTGCAGCGCGTCAGCAATCGTAAGTAACGAAATAATTATAAAAATCCTCCTCGATTGCACAAAGTACCTGGTGTTTACCTAGGTTTCAGCGTGGGTAACCACGCCTTCTTCAGAACAATTTTATAAAACAGCTTCCCTAAATGGGCATAGTCAAAAGCTAAAATAAACACCTACAGGGGCAAGACCCCATAAAATATTTTTACAAATACACGGTACATATGTACCAAGTCAATAATATTACTTATCTCTGTGTGTGCTGCCTCACCCCAGCCAACGTACGATGGTCATAGGCTCTCCATTTTTATGGGATCTTGTCACTGTAAGTGTTTATTTTAGCCTTTGACTACGCCCTTTTAGGCAAGCTGTTTTATAAAATTGTTCTGAAGAAGGAGTGGTTACCCACGCTGAAACCTAAGGTAAACACCAGGTACTTTGTGCAATCGAGGCGGATTTTTATAATTATTTATTTATTAAATTATTGCATCTGTGAAAACTGCATATCAGCCGGACTTTCTATTTCCGCAAGTTTGAGGCGATCCACCCTGTGTATGATAGTATGCATGAAATGTACGGAGCGCAGCTAGTGTAGATGTGCGCCTGCTTCAGGGACCACTGCGGCACAAAGAAGTGGACAGTGAGGGAGGCGAAGTCTACGGCGGCGCTGAGGCTGAAGCTGGCGGGCGCGCCGGCCGGCGAGCGGGGCGGCGGCCGGCCGGTGCGGCGCAGCGAGTCCTTCCACCAGGTGCTGGCCGGCGACCCCGAGCGCCGGCAGCGGCTGCAGGGCCGCTGCGGCAGCTTCGACGGCCTCTTCTGCGTCACCGACTCGCCGCGCAGCCGGCCGCGCTCGCCGCCCTCCACCGCCGTGGTGCCCACGCTGGCGCGCAACCGCCACCACTCCAAGAGCCTCGACTGCATCGACGAGGGCCTGCACGCGCTCGTCGACGTGGTCGTCGCGTCGACGGCCGCCACCGCCGCCACCAGCGTGTCCGTGTCTGCGGCGGCGGCGGCCGCGGCGCAGGACCGGCGCAGCAGCGGCCGCGGCTCCACCACCGACGAGTGGAGCCTCGAGTGGGACAAGAACTACCTGGCGGTGGCCGGCGCCGGCTCGCCCTCGCTGACCGCGTCGCCGCCCCCGCCGCCCGTCGCCATCGTGCCGGTGTCGCGCTTCCCGGCCGCCGCCAAGCGCTACCCGCCCGACGGCGCCAGCAAGCCGCCCGTCTACCTGCCCGCCGCCACGCGCAAGAACTCCTTCGACGCGCCCTTCCTGGTGCGCGGCGGACACGGCAACGCGGGCCTCTACTCGGGCCGGCAGGCGCTCTCCAGGGAAGCCATCGCCAAGCACAGCGCCAGGGCCCGGAGCGCCTCTTCCGCCGGGGCCACGCCGGGCCGCAAGGTGTCCGTCAGCGTCAAGGTCACCGACCTGCCCTCCGGACTCTACTAGGGCACCTTTCCCCAGCATACGAAAACACAGACTTCAGCACCACCTGTGCGTCATTTGTTTCTACACAACACACCATCATTTGTTTCTGCATCTCGATTTTTGTTTTTCCACCAGAGTGTTGCTGTTTTCCACCTGCCGCGGAGAATATGTCTTTGTCCCACATAAATCGTGCCCGAGATAGTCGCCAGCAGGGATAATCTATAAGGATAAGTCTAAAAGTATCTGTGTTTATTTATGCCAGCCACGATTGTCTTCTATTTATTTTTAGTACGACGCGTTTCGGCAAATGATTCTAATTTTCGAGTGCATTCTTTCGCATTCATACGTAACATTTTCGATGTGTGTCATGCTGCATTATTCTGCTGCCGTTACTGTAATACATAAACACGTTTTATTTTGTAATTAGTGATGGATATTTATATACAGTTAATGACGAATTTGCAAAAGGAATTTTTTTACTTGCAGTTTGCTTGTAGCTATTTCATAAACAAACCTATTGTTTTTACAGTCACAGACTTTACAACCATTTGCAGTAGAAAAAACAGAACAAAATTTGTCTCCACAACATTTCTAGTTTATTACAACAACATAACAAAATTAGCAATGGCACAATTTTCCAACGTAGTCACCCTGCCCTCAGTCCTCTCTTGCACAAACTAACTCCTTCAGAAGTTTTTTTCATTGAGGACGGCTTCCTTTACCTCTTCATCAGAAGTGGGTCTGCAGCCTCTTAAACCATCTTTAAGTTGGCCACAAAATGTAAATAGGGCAGGACGAAATTAGGCCCGCGTGCAGGATGCTCCAAGCTTCAAAATGCATACTCTGAAGAGTTAGTACGAGCAGCGATATGTGAACATGCATCATCGTGCAAAACAATAACAGTATTTGACAATAAATCTTTGCATTTGGATCAAATTGCAGGCTTAAACTCATTGCAGAGCATGTGACTGTAACACTCACTGTTTACTGTCGATCCCTTTTCTAGGTACTGTTCCAATGGACCCATTCGTGTGTCAAAAAACTATGAACATAACTTTTCTAGCAGAAAGTTTACTCCTGAATTTCTTTTCGGTTGGAGATCCATTCCATCTTCCTGCATTTGCTGTCGGGTTCAGAGTGTTTACTGCCAGTGGAGATTCATTTCAAAAGCATTTTCCTTTTGTTAGCATGATGGTCTAGTAACTGCTGGCACATTCTTAAAAGGCTGCACTTGGGTTCTTTATTGATTTTTTTTTTATCTATTTTGCACAGACTTTATGAAAGTTGACCCTGTTATGAATGATGTCTCGTACAGAACTGTAACTAATGTGCAGTTGGTTTTCCACTTCACCGACAGTCACATGTAGCTTATTCAAAACCAGGTCACAGACTTGCTCAATATTCACATTAGTAGTTGATGTGAAGGGACATGCTGCACTTTACTCGTTCTTCATCCTCACATGGCCACTTCTGAATTGTTGAATTCACTTGTAATCACTTTGCCAAGCCTGTCCTGAAACTGTTCTACGTTTTTAAGCTCCTGGTATATTGTGGGACCTTGGCCCTAACTGATGCAAATGGAGAGTAGTGCAGCCATGTTTATTTTGCAACAGAGCAAAGAAAACTGATGTGACAATGCACAAGTAAAGTGAATGGTGCCATCTAGTGGCTGGCAACTGCAATAAGCTGTACCGCTAACCAAAAGACAATTACAAGGAACATGCAGATACTTAATGACTCACCCTAGTAGATATTCATGTTATTATTAGACACTGCTAATTCAAAGCCTGTGCATCTACAAATCCAAAGGACAAAATTTGATCCACAGGCAAGCAAAGGCAAAGCTGTCTTCAAAATGTTTGGCGTAATTCTGCAATGCTCTATTAGGCATAGTCCTATTGGAAGTAGTAGATTCTTGCTGTGCTCTGACCTCTGGAACTGTCTTATGCAGTCAGTTACAGGTGAATGTGCAGTTTAATGTGATCTGCGAGCCATGGTGCAACTTGATATTTTTTCACATTAACAAATGACTTCTGGAGTTGAAAGAAATTCTAAGAGGCCTGTCACAATGCTTTGTACATGTGAAGAAGGAGACTTGTATTATGTGGCAAAATCCATATCAAACTGTACATCCATAAATAAGTTATGTGTAGTGAGACAGTTCTCGTATCAGTTGAAGTCTAGGGTATATTTGCTCCAGCAGGTCACTTCCAACTATATCACTGTGGCATTCAATCCAGTCTTTGAATTGGTGACCACTTATTTTGTACAGATAATAAGCTGTACCTGAACAAATTGGAACACTGAAAATATGAACCAACAACTACTCAGAATTAGTTTAAAAGAAAATGTCTAAAGTGTTGCACTGAAAACAAAATCAACTTTTGTGTAAATCATTTATTTCCCAAAATGAAAAAACAGAAAATATCATTTTCACCTGCAGAAGGAATATTTTTCAACAGGAACTCAGATATAGATTTTTAAGTTAGTATTTAGTGATTTGTGCAATATATTTATATCCAGCTGTTTGATGTCTGTAGGACCAGCAAACAGATGCATTTATTCACAAACAACTGCTTATCATCTTCATTGCAAGTGTGTTAATATTGCATTGTCATTCCTATGTTATGTCCCATGTACAAATTTCATTATGCCCCTCTGTTCTCTTATTCTTCTGAGTAAACAACTGAAAATCACCATGCACTGAAATCTATGCTTTCTGTTGCTATGTAGCTCCTTCCACAACTTTTGCATCCTAGGTACTCTATCACTGTACTTGACTTATAGTCCAAACTGTTTGCCTGATTGTATTTTGAACATTTGTTCCTGGAAAACCTGCCAATTTTTCATGTATTATTATTGCTGCAGTATATATCTGTCAGTTACTGTACAGACGAATGTCATGTCAGTTTTGTGCTCTATCCTGTAACAGACTAAAGTGATTCACAGCCAATAAGTAATGATGTGAAGATCACATAATGCTTAAACTTTCTGCCTGGTATGCCTTCTGAATTTCCTCTTCCTAGCTTGGTTCACATATGTGACTGAGACACCCTTGTTTTTCTCCTAATGCAGTATGAATGATAAAATTATTCTTGATGATAAATAGAGATTTTATGGAGCTACAATAATAACAGCCACATTAGCACTATGGAAGAATAAGCAATGTGTAGTCATTGTCGTAGATAGGAGAGTTTACATTTTTTTGAATGAAGAAGCAATGTAGACCTACTGCAGTTAAAGCAGAAGAAGAAACCATTGTTTATATATTTGATCTGATGATTTACAGAAAGAATCTTCTCTTTCAGAAGAAGAAATACTGATTTCCTAACATTTTACAAAGTGAATTGTGCAATATATTTATACATTACATATATAGTGTTTATAGTGAACTGGTGGAATTTTGTATAATTACCACACTTTTTAATCACTTTTTGGGGAATTATGTTATTTTGATGAGAACCTGACCATGAAGTACATTAGGCATCTTTTCAAAGAACCTTCACTCAAGACATTACCACAAATAAAAAGAATCTGTACCTGCTTCTGTCAAGATATTTCCATGACATTACATTTTCTGAACAAAAAATCAGAAATTTCTGAAATAAGGAAAAAATATTTTTTTGCATCTTAAATAAATGAAACCATGTATAAGTACCTATTGCGTGCAGACTCATAGTATCTTTTAAAACACATGAGATCATTTTAAAACTCTATTCCTATTTTATACTTTTTAAGTGATTTTCTGTGAATTTTCTGCCCTACCAAGTTAATTATCCCTTGATGATTTTCAGCTTATTTTCTTATCCTGTCATGTGTTCTATATTACTTTACATATTTTCTCTATTTCATTTGTTCTCTAAATTTGTTCTGTAATATTTCATTACTACCTAAGTAGTCCTTCATCTTGTACATCAGTTGCAAATTACTCTTTCTCATAATTATGATACGATGACTGACCTGACACCTACAACATGTTGTTAACATGGAAATAGTTTTGTCTTCCTTTCTCTGCAGATAGAGCCGAATGGAGTTCCAAAAAAACTGTGAGCAAATAGTAGTCATGAAACTGACACTGCAAAGTCCTGCACAATGAAATGAATAACTATTGGAAATTGTAAAAATTGGAAGAACAAGAATCTAAATAAAAATTTAATTATATAAGAAAGTCTCTTCACAAATATTCAGTGCACAGTAAAAATAAAGGAGTGTGTAGGAACAGTTTATTCATATGTATGTGTCAGAAAATCACAGTTGCTGCATCATATAATACTGAATGGGTGCTTTTTTTCCTTGTTTTCCATAAATGACATATTTAGACCGCACTCTCTTTCCTTCTGTTACAAATTTCTAAGCACAGAAAAAAATGTTCATTTCATGAGTACTTACTTTATTTTCACGAGTTAAATATTCAAATAATTCTTCTAACATATGAATAAAAAGTATTTCTGTTTCTCCTTAATTTTATGTGTGACAGCCATTCTAATAATTTGCATTAATGAACTACCCATGTTTCATTCTATTAAGAAAGCATTATTATTGAAAAAAGATGACAATTTTATCGATATTTTTTATATTTTGTACTGTGTACAAGCTTTACAGCAAGTTGAAAATTTTATATATTTCCTTTATTTGATGTGAGACATTTTTTCCTTTGTTAATATCTGTATGGCAGTTTTTTGGCAGTTTTCCATTACAGAGTAATTCTGGCCCAGGAAAGAATTTTAGTTAATATGCAGACCTATTATAAGATACTAAAATGTAAGCAGGTAATTATAACTATACAAGTATCAGTTTAATGGCTTTTGTAAATTTTTGAAGAGATGCCAACATGGTCAGCTGTCTGGGATCTTCTTTATCATTCCATACTTGATGCAACTATATTAAGAAATAACTTAATGTTCATACACTGGCACTGCATGTTTTGCTTCACAACAGAAGCAAAATTACTGGCATCTGCTGTTTGAAATCAATGAAATATTACCACAGCTGATATGGTTCTGCATGTTATCAGAATCATACACAGTCAAATTTAGAGTTTAGTAACACATTTGCTTTACTGGTGCAAATTTATCTTTCAGACACTGTAATTAGTAGTTTTTATTTGTACATAGTCTATGAAACAGTGTGATCTCAGATTACATTTTAACACAATTTAGATCTTTTGTAATGTGTCACATTTTCAAGAAAAATAAAGGAAAATTGGAAGTAAGAACCTGTTATTGTTTATTCAGTTAGTTCAAGTACATGCAACTAATAAGCTTTTTACACATGTGCTGCACCTTTCCTCAGCCCTTCATTGTCATCATAACTTCATACTGCAGCAGTGTTGTGTGTCAACACAACAACATTGTTGATAAAATTACAACATGTACCAATACATGAGCATTGAAATGACTGATACGCTGCTTGTATATGAGTAGCCTAATCGCAAACCTGGAAATCTGTCTTCCCCATCAAAATTTAGTTAGCGATTGAGTCCGATCGGGAATTTTCTGCTCTTATTATTGTTGAAGTCCATTTGTTTCCTAAATGGAGCTAAATATGAAAAATCACATGTTGATATTCACTATTCACTTCAAAAGCAGGCACCACACAAGATCGTGATGTCAGATTCGGACATTTGCTGAATAAATGAAATGTGAACCAATGTACACTGTATATTCACATAACTTCCAAAATCAGACAGGTTTAAAAACATTTTGTTCAGTATTTGGTAGCAATAATTAACTTTTAAGTGGGTGAAATGGAATAAAAAGTTTCACCAATTACAGTAGCAAAAGCTAGATAAAGGAGGAACAAAGTAAGGATAGCTTGTAATCGACATTGCTCCATTTTTGCTTGCATTCCAGGTAATTATCAATTGTAGGAGAGACTTTTGATGTCAGAAAAATGTAAGAGTATATAGGAAAGAATCTGATGAGAGTTAACTGGCCTTTTCTAAGAATTTCTGAGATACAAGGCCATGAAATGTAGAAATGGGCCATATTACCAAGATATGGGCCAATTCTTAATCATCACTGATTGCCTCTACTATCCTGGTAATAAAATCAGTGGTCTTGGGTTGGATTGTTGGCTAAAGGGGCTTGGGGGAAGCGGTGAAGATTCAATGTTTAAATACTCACACTAAAATAGACTAAAAATAAATATTAAAATGCAACACTTGGATCAACAATGGAAACCTGTTTCCAAGCTCAGTGCTGTCAGTATAACATTATAGTTAATATATTAACATAGAAACATAGATGTTTACTGTTATTTGTTTATGGTTCTGTATCCATTTTTCTATAATTCCTTCAACTGTTAAATTGCCTACTATCCTTACATGACAATACACAATAATAATAGTAGTTTCATTGGTTGGAAAATCCAAGAAATTCCACCAACAGGATCCCTGAGGATTCGACGTGTAACCACAGAGTTGGTTGCCAGTGTTCATCACTAGTGACGTCTGACATTAAAGACTTCCATGACAAGGGCGCCCATACCCAGGGGCAAGTGGAGGCTGAAGCCCCCCTGCCCCCTCCCCCCCACCCAAGCTCTCAGGGAAAGGAAAAAAAAGTAGTGCAATCAGGCGTTTTCTTAAAAAAAATGATGTAAAAGTCGGTATTATGCAGATGTTTAACATATTTGGAAACAGAAATTTTTTACGGCTACTTAAAACTTTCCGTTTGTCTTACAAAATATTAAAAATACTCCATAGCCCCAGGTCTAGGTACCCCCCACAAATTATCATATGGGAACCCTTGTTACAATGATGCATTTTACTCCATCCCTGAAAAGAGTAAGCAAGATGCATTCACTCTCAAATATTTTATGCTGAAACACCCAACCCTAAGAGGAAAAAGAAACAAGTGCTCCACTTTCAAATAATGATTGATTAATTGAGGAATTTATGGGACTAAACAGCGAGGTCATCAGTCCCGCAATTCCAAGGTTACACATGGAAGAGAGACAGTCCATTACAAGTGGAGAGGAGACAAACTATAAAATGAAGAAGTTAAAACACACCAGTAGAAGGTATAAAAATGTAGATCGAATCTAAGAACTGAGAAAACAGAGGGATAAAAGACCTATCTTTGCAAAGGGGAGTGGTCATGGGACACAGATCAAGAAAACATGCAGAAAAGCCACAACTACCCTGTCTCTGGTCTAGAAGTAAAGCAAAACCGTATATCTGAAAATAAAAAGCACTTTCAGTTCAATCATCCATGAATCGTGCGCTAATATAAAATTTAAGGAATCTGGTAGACTATACTTAGTATGAAGGGCAAAAAGAAGAAAACATTCCACAAATATATGTGATAGCATCAGTCTGGACCCACAACCACATTGTGGGGGTGGTTCGTTACACAAGAGAAAACAATTAGTGAGCCTGGTATGACCAATGGTTAGATGACATAAGACATTGGACTCCTGTGAAGAGGAGCAGAAGGAAGAGTGGCAAACTGCAGTAGACTCCTTGACGGTGCGGTGTTTATTACTGAGAGTAGTAGTGCACCAGATTTCATTCCACTTTTGGGGAAAGAGAGATTTGATGCAGATCAGCACATCTGCAGCTGTAATCATGAAAGGGAATGAGGGGTAAGTATCTGCTTCTCTAGCCAAGTGGTCAGCCAGTCCATTCTCTGGGATGCCCACATGACTTGGGAGCCAGAGAAAGACAACTGAGCAGGGGGCACAGCCAAGAGCAGAGAGAAGGGCACGGATAGCAGAGACCAAAGGGTGATGAGAGTAGCATCGGTCAATAGTCTGCAGGCTGCTCATTGCGTCAGTACATATTAAAAAAACTGTGCATGGAGGCCTTAGAAACAAAATGGAAGACTCTAAGAATGGCTAGGAGCTCTGCTGTGAACACACTACATGATCCCAGCAAAAAATAGTGTTCTAAGCTAGCAGGAGACATGAAAGTGTATTCCACTTCATCTATCATCATGGAACCATCAGTGTAGAAGATTTTGGTACCCTAGAACTTTGCAAGGATGGAATGTACAACTCACTGGAAAACCATGGGGGTGACAGAAAACTTAGGACCCTGACACAGATCAGTCCTAATCCGTGGTCTAAGTGTTATCCAATGAGGTGGGGGGGGGGGGGATACCCAGGTGGATTCCAGTGAGTAGAGACAGAGATCCTGACAGAGGGCAGTGACATGCATTCCAACTGGCAACGCACCTGTGGGCAGTTATCAAGAGGGACACATGCCTCATTTGCAAATATGACAGGGTACACGGGAAGCTCAGGGAGTTGGCGAATGCCGATTGCTCAAGAAACCAGGAGTTGGCTCCGTCGTATTTGTAGAGAGGGAATCCCTGCTTCTGTGAGGAGACTGTCAACAGGACTAGTGCGAAATCCACCAGTAACTAGATGCACCCCACAGTAGTGAACAGAGTCTAGTATTTTCAGAGTGGAAGGAGCCGCTGAGCCATAAATCTGACTACTGTAATCTAGTCTGGACAAGACCAGAGCACAGTAAAGACAGAGAAGAGTAATACTGTATGCACCCCAAGATGTGTGGACAAGCCGGCAGAGAGCATAAAGCTTTCGCATGCATGTAGCCTTTAGGTGGCGAATATGGGGCAGTCACATCAGCAAACATAAGTTCCAAGAAACGGAATGTGCTACAACATCAAGGAGCATGTTGCCTAAATAAAGTTCTGGATCGGGGTGTACTATGGGTTGATGACAAAAACACATAACCCGCGTTTTTGAGGGAAAAAACTGGAAGCCATGGGAGATGACCCATTCAGAGAACCGTCGGAAGGCGCCTTGGGGCCGGCACTCAGCAGATGCTACCAAACAGGAACTACACCAGATGCAAAAATCGTCAACATAGAATACTGGGATAACCACAGGCCCAACAGAGGTTACAAGCCCATGATGGCTATGAGGAAGAGCGTGACACTTAACACAGAATCCTGTGGGATAACGTTCTCCTGAATCCGAGGGGCACTGAGTGAAGTGCCAACTCGACCCCGGAAGAGCCAGTGGGATAGAAACTTACGGTTAAAAATCGGAAGCGGGCCGTGAAAGCCCCAGTCATGGAGGGTAACTAAAATGTGCTGGCGCCAAGACATGCCATATGACTAATGTAGGCCAAAGAAGACCATGACAAGGTGCCAGCAGTTAGTAAAAGCCTGTCGGATTGCTGTTTCCAATCTGAGTAAATGGTCTGTTAGAGACCGTTCTTCCCGGAAGCCACACTGATATGGGGACAAAAATCCCCGAGATTCAAGTATCCAGCATAATCAGAAGCTAACCATCCTCTCTAGTAGTTCACAAAGTACGTTCATGAGGCTAATCAGGTGGTAGCTGTCGAGAGACGTTGGGTTCTTCCAGGGGGCTTAAGAATGGGGATAACTTTACTGTCTCGCCATTGCAATAAGGACAGCACCCATCAGCCAAGTGTGGTTGAAGATCCTGAATAGATGTTGCCTCTGGTTGTGGATGGAAACCGGGCCTGGGGCCCTGTCATGTGAAGAGGTAAGAGCTTGCAAGAATTCCCATCCAGTGAAGAGTTCATTGTAGGATTCAGCGTCGTGCAGGTTGAAACACAGGGGAGTCTGTTCAACTCAGTGTTTCTGCCAGAGAAAGGTAGCGTGATAGGAAGAGGACACTAATGTCGCAAAGTGTGTCATGAGGTGTTCTGCAATTACCAATGGATCAGCGCACAGAGCACCTTGGAGGTTAAGATCCGAGACAGTTGACTTCTGCTGGCAACCCACAAGGCAACAGAGCTTGGACCAAACCTGTGATGAAGAGGCATACATCCCCAGGAAGAAAACATAGCGATCCCAGCATTGCTTTTAACTCTGCTTAATAAGCCTTAGCATGAAGGCACTTAAAAATGAGGAGGTTGGTCTGTGAAGGATGTCGTTGAAATCGCTACAGAGCCTGAAGGTGGTCCGGGACAGTGACTGCTACGGCCTTGGTCCACCACAGTACCAGTCGACGAAGAGGGGGACCTGTGGATAGGGGTACAGCAGTGTCAACAGGATGAAGGATAGTGGCAAAGACGCCCTACACGACCGCCTCAATGCAATGCACAGCAGATGTATATAAAGGCCAAATGGCCCTGTGGAATGCCCAACGTCGGGGCCTATCTGCCTGGCTACGACAGGGGAATGATAGAATCACCAGAAGGTGTCACAAAGTTCATCATGGGGTGACCAATATAGGGATGCCTTGAGAGTAGGGGAGGAGATCATGATATCAATAGCAGTGAAGGTGCCATGAGTGGCAATGAAGTGGATAGGGGAACCATCATTGAGAAGACACAAATCCAAGTCTGTAATAAGTTGGTCAATTAGGAGATCCCTACCCATAAAAGTGGCACTCCCCCGCAGGGGGTGATGGGCATTGAAATCGCAGAGGAGGAGAAACAGGAGCAGGAGTTTCTGTATTAAGGTAGACTGTTCAGCTTAAAAGATAAGGAAGTGGCCTATCTGGAGGGAGGTAGACATTGCAAACAGTGATTGCCAGAGTCCTTTGCACTCCAACCACTATTTTTTCCATGTTAGTACAAAGGGGGATCCAGTCACGAATGACATTGGAGGAAACCAAGGGGAGAGCCCTCCAGATGCTACCCTGGGGCCAGTATGGTTCCGACAGAATACCTGATAACCATGAAACGTTTAGAGAGTGGTCATCACAGAATTGCATTTCTTGAAGAGCAAGACAGAGCGCTGAATAGGAGAAAACAAGACCTTGTATTTCCTGTAGGTGACGATAGTATCCCTCGCAATTCCATTGGATTATCGAGCGGCGAGAGTCCAGGTTAGACATAAAGAAGCTGAGAGGAGGTCATGTAACTCGGTCAGTGGTCAACATTGATGAGGATGGGATAATATCCATAAATAAGATGCCAGGTTGTGAGGGCAGAGATGGCACTTCTGGGGGCACTGTAGGGGGGCCTTGTCTTGGGATTTAAGTTTCATCTTCTTCTCTTTCGGAGGTTGAAGAGGACAGGGCACAGAGGGAGTACAGTCGTCTGCAAGATGGGCAACCCTGGGGTGCACAGATGGTGCGTCTCGTGGTCGAGTTGTAGTAGTAGCTGGGGAGAGGGGTTCCACAAGGGAACCCCATCACCAGGTGCCAGGGAGGGGAGCAGCTCCCAGAAGAGTGGATGTGGGAGGGGGAGGGGAAGAGGAAAGGGAGATGGGGCTTGGGTAAGGAAGAGGTAAAAGGGGGAAAAGATATAACAGAGGCAAAATTTGAAGAAAGTGACACTGGATAGAGTCTCTCATATTTTCGGCGAGTCCCAGCATAGGATAGGTGATCCAGGGACTTGTACTCTTGGATCTTCCTTTCTCTCTTGTAAGCTAGGCAATCTGGCGAGCGAGGGTAGTGGCAGTCATGACAGTTGATACACTTTCAGGTGGAACTCAGGGGCTTCACTCATGGAGTGGGTGTCTACAGTCACCACATACAGGGTCTGCCCTAGAGCGGAAAGAGATATCCCCAAAATGCGAGCACTGAAAGCACGTCATGGGTGGTGGGATGTATGGCTACACATCACATCTGTAGCATGTAACATTGACCTTCTCTGTGAGGATATACCCCTCGAAAGCGAGAACGAAGGCGCCAGTATCAGTGCAGTTGTCTTTGCGACCCTTCTGTACATGTCGAACAAAATGAATGCCACGTTATTCCAGATTAGCCCAGAATTCCTTATCAGTTTGCAGGATGAGGTCCCTATGAAAAATCACTCCCTGGACCATTCTCAGAGATTTGTGAGGAGTAATAGACACTGGGACATTGCCAAGACGATCATGAGCACAAAGAGGTGCAGGTTTGGCGGCAGAAGAAGCTTTGATCAACAGGGAGTCCGACAGTGTCTTATTGAAATATTCCATTTCACCAAATTTGCCCTCTATATTCTCTACAAAAACAATGGTTTTGTGACAGTGAATGTGTCCCCATCTGTCCTAGTACAGAAGACATAGTGGGGAAAGTGTTTCATCCCAAGACAGCAAGCCTGGCCCTCCTCCCACAGTGTAGCAGGAAAGGAAAGGCTGCTGGGTAATATGAAGTAGCATTCAATAATCTTTTACCATTCAATGAGACAGCCATTTCAGAACAGCCAAATGGTTGCAGCTTGATACGCTTCATGCAGCAAGCATAAGCCCCAATACCACCAACTCCACACTTGGGCTTTCCCTATGGGCGCCACCAGCCACAGGAAGGGCCGCCTGGCACAGTGGCCATTGCTGGGAGTTCCAATGTTCCAAGAAGACAAGCAACCATTTCTTGGCAAACATGGTGAGGGAACAGCGCAGGTATCAGTAGTGTGATCCCTGTGTTGTCAAGGGGGCTCAGCCAGATGGGTACATAACAGCCTCATCATACAGACTAGCTACATGTGCTGGTGACCTAGAAGGGTGGTGAGGGGCTATGGCGGGGAAGGAAGAGAGGAAGGAAGGGGGGAGAGGAACCCACATCGTAGACGCTAGTGAGGGAGTTCTTCCCCAAATGGCTCACACCAAAAACAGAAAATTTAGAAGTGGAGGTCAAACCTCGAGCGGGGACCTAAACGCCAAAAAGAATGAAAGAGAACAGACAGGAGGAACAAAATTGCAAGCAATACTGCGAACCAGGTGGATAGCCAGGTCGACATAAATCAGAACATCGAGAGAGGGGAAGGAGGAGGCAACAGGGAAGTAGTGAGGAGAGGGAGGGAGTTGCAGAGTGAAGGAAATGCAGTCAGGGAAGGAAGAATGGGCCCCATGTGCACCACACACAAACTTACGAAAGAACCATGAGCCCCCTGGGGAACCACTTTCAAACAGAGTATTGTCAAACGATGAGGTAACAATCTGGATGTCTGTCATCAAACATTCCTCAAGTTATTGACACCAATAACCAAACACAGGACCGTAGGGATGTTCAAAAACTTGAAGCAAGGCAACTCCCATGTCCCAGTAGAAACCCAAGGTGGAAATCACAAGGATATCGTATTTGGCCCACTTAGAGAAGCCGTGAAGACCTTGATTTTCCGTCTAAATGCCTGTGAATTGCACTCTTCAAGAGATAAATACATTCTGTGTTTATCTGCCAACATATCTCAGCATCAGTAAATTATGGTGACAATTCAATGCAGAAAGAGACTACATATAAAAAAAATTACTCAAGCCTTTTTTTGGAGAAGAGTTCTATACACAGTTTAACACAGGATTTTCTTACTGAAGTGTAGATTAGTGTATCAAGTGTATTGAACTGGAAACAGAATCGTAATGGAACAAAATCAGACTGCGAAGTCGGGATTGAAGATTAAATTGGAGCTACATGAGCAACAAGCACAAGTTTTTTTTTTTCAGCACTTGCCTAGAAAACCAACAGGCCTTTTCCTCTTGAGCTTTGACGGTCAAAAGAATCTTGTTCCACGTAAGATAACAGACCAAATTTTTTGCTACTCCAGAAAGCTTTATTCTACAGCCTTTCAGTTGTTCAAGGCTTGCCAAGTGATTGCCTAAACTCTGCTAATGTATTAATATACAGTTTAATGAAGGTGACGGCACTAAATCCACAAATGATGTGGCTTCCACTGTTTCAGTTGGTTGCAAGCTGTTTATCTCTCAGGCTGTGACACATCTGCCTGGTGGTGGATGTATGTGCAGCGCAAAACAGGAATATCAATATGTTGCTGAACAATTCCCTGGCCAGTTGCACACCAGCAAAAGTAGTGAATATTTAAATAGACTTCCCATTTACTGGCCACTCTTTCCTACCTTTAGGTACTGTGTTCAGCCTAATAAAACCAGAACTTAGAAAAAAAGATACCATCATTACTAAAGCTGAATATCACAAAGTTCTGAGAAGTATGGAACTCTAAAACTGATTGGAAGGGATTGGGTATGTTACAGAAAGGACAAACACGGTGTATGTAACACAGTACTCAATAAAGCAACACGTAAGACAGAGTTGTGTGTAGCACTGCATACACTGACTGGACAACAGTAATACAGCATAAAGAATAGGTTGCGTACTCGTTAGCAGTCAGTTAAATAATTTTGTTTCTTTGGAGGCTCACCAGAGTGTGGTAAGGGCCGACAGAGATGGCTTCCATATGCTGGCCTGTGAATTGTATGGATATGCGCTCTCTGAAATAACGTATGTCATTAGTGGAGGTACACCACTCCCCCCTTCTAGAGGGTGGGAAAACCACATACCTCCACTACTGGCCATTAAAATTGCTACACCAAGAACAAATACAGACGATAAACGGTTATTCATTGGAAAAATATGTTATACTACAACGGACATGTGATTACATTTTCACGCAATTTGGGTGCATACATCCTGAGAAATCAGTACCCGAAACAACCACCTCTGGCCGTAATAACGGCCTTGATACGCCTGGGCATTGAGTCAGACAGAGCTTGGAGCGCGTGTACATGCTGCCCATGCAGATTCAACACGATACAACAGTTCATCAAGAGTAGTGACTGGCGAATTGTGACGAGCCAGTTGCTCGGCCACCAATGACCAGACGTTTTCAGTTTGTGAGAAATCTGGAGAATGTGCCGGCCAGGGCAGCAGTCGAACATTTTCTGTATCCAGAAAGGCCCGTACAGGACCTGCAACATGCGGTCGTGCATTATCCTGCTGAAATGTAGGGTTTCGCAGGGACCGAATGAAGGGTAGAGCCACGGGTCGTAACACATCATAAATGTAACGTCCACTGTTCAAAGTGCCGTCAATGCGATCAAGAGGTGACCGAGACGTATAACCAATGGCACCCCATACCATCACGCCGGGTGATACGCCAGTATGGCGATGACGAATACACGCTTCCAATGTACGTTCTCCGCGATGTCGCCAAACACGGATACGACCATCATGATGCTGTAAACGGAACCTGGATTCATCCGAAAAAATGACGTTTTGCCATTCGTGTACCCAGGTTCGTCGTTGAGTACACAGGCGCTCCTGTCTGTGATGCAGCGTCAAGGGTAACCGCAGCCATGGTCTCCGAGCTGATGGTCCGTGCTGCTGCAAACGCCGTCGAAATGTTTGTGCAGATGGTTGTTGTCTTGCAAATGTCCCCATCTGTTGACTCAGGGATCGAGACGTGGTTGCACGATCCGTCTTAGCCATCCGGATAAGATGGCTGTCATCTCAACTGCTAGTGATACGAGGCCGTTGGGATCCAGCACGGCGTTCCGTATTACCCTCCTGCACCCATCGATTCCATATCCTGCTAACCGTCATTGGATCTAGACCAACGAGAGTAGCAATGTGGCGATACGATAAACCGCAATCGCGATAGGCTACAATCCGACTTTTATCAAAGTCAGAAACGTGATGGTACGCATTTCTCCTCCTTACACGAGGCATCACAACTACGTTTCACCAGGCAACGCCGTCAACTGCTGTTTGTGTATGAGAAATCGGTTGGAAACTTTCCTCATGTCAGCACGTTTTAGATGTCGACACCGGCGCCAACCTTGTGTGAATGATCTGAAAAGCTAATCAGTTGCATATCACAGCATCTTCTTCCTGTCGGTTAAATTTCGCGTGTGTAACACATCATCTTCGTGGTGTAGCAATTTTAATGGCCAGTAGTGTACATACACATACATAAACACTAGGCACAGAAAAATGAATGGTACCAAAAAGCACTGGTATTGTGGGAAAAAAATACTGATCTCACAAGGCACTGAGACTACGAGTCATGGGAAACGCTAATGGCGGCACTGACATCCATTTCGTCACCCAACAACGGCTGCTGCTGCTGCATGTGGCAGCCAGGCACCGGATGGTAGGGGCGGAAGTGTTGAGGGGCTGGGGCTGGGTTGGTGTGCCATTTCCCCACTCGTGAGAGGCTGTAGGGCAGGACCGCGAATGGTGTCTCCATATGACCATCCTCTTCGAGATCAGCGGTCGGCGACGAAGGCGTCAGCAGGGGCATTAAGAGATGACGGCCTCACAGGAAACAGCAACGGAGGTAACGGCGATGGCGGCTGCAGTGTCAGCTGTAGCAGGAGCTGCATTGGCACAACAGTCAAGGAGGGCAGGCGGAATCAGGAAGCCCACAGAGCAATCTGCCAGACAGCAACCCCCTGTGCGTCATGAACTGGACTGTCTGCTACACAGGAATAGGAGCCAATGTTGGCGGGGTGCGGGTGAGGCAGTGGGCCCCTCTGAAACAGGCTCCACCGTGCGCAGCTGCAGTTGGTCGAAGTGGGGAGACATCCACCTAACAGGAGCGCAAGTGATGCAAAGGTGGCAGCTCCGGAGACGCCCTTATGACAGCAGGAATCCAGTTTGGCCGGTGGCCGAAACCACGAGTCCAGGCAGGCGCACCCAGAAAGAACCATTGCGGAGCCAGTGATGCCAGCAGATGCAGTATCGGATGCAGCACGTGAAGGGAATGTCTGTTGTTTCTGGGTTGGCATCCATGTAGCAGCTCTACCGGGCTGTTGTCTCCCACTCGAGTGAAATGGTATAAACTCAAAAAACTCTCTAAAGCAGGTTCGGGGGACCTGCCACTTACATACTTCTGCATCCGAGTTTTGAACTTCCGAACCATGCATTCGGCCTATTACATTGAGGATGAAATGGGAGAGCTGTGAGATGGTGAACAGTACTAGCCTGAAAAAAAGATGCAGATTCTCCAGAAACAAACTGGGGGCCGTTATTGGTAATAGTGTATGTATTCCCGCCGTTGCAAAAATCTTAGACAGGGCTAAAATAGTGGCCACTGCAGAAGTGGACAGACAATGTGCCATCTAGGGAAACTCGGAATAGGTGTCCACTACAATGAGCCACTACTGATTTAGGAAGGGCTCAGCAAAATCATCATAAAACACAGAAAGGCGGTGCTCGAGGGAGAAGTAATTACACTAGGGATCTGAGGCAAATTCCGGAGATTTTTCCAACCAATGGTGCTGCATAAAAGAGAGCACCCGACTAAGTATAGGATCCGTGGCAATGGCTAATGCTATCATGGCACTAGTGATGGGAAAACCATTGACCATTCTGGTTCTCCATATCTAATTAGAAACAAAGCAACTCACCCTGGTTGAAAACAGGGTCCACTCTGGTCAAATGGCTCTGAGCACTATGGGATTTAACTTCTGAGGTCATCAGTCCCCTAAAACTTAGAACTACTTAAACCTAACTAACCTAAGGACATCACACACAGCCATGCCCGAGGCAGGATTCGAACCTGCGACTGTACCGGTCGCGCGGTTCCAGACTGTAGGGCCTAGAACCGCTCGGCCACCTCGGCCGTCACCCTGGTCAGAAGGCGGGATAAGACATCAGCGTTGGAATGTTGCGCCGTCGCATAACGATAACATGAGGGGAAGAGAGCCCACCGCTGCAAATGATGCGCTGCCTTGTCCGGCACAGAAGATGAAGGGTTAAAAAGGGCAACCAGTAGCTTATGATTCGTGATTAAATGGAAGTCAGAACCATAGACGAAGACGTGAAATTTCTTGAGGGTGAACGCAAACCCTTAGAGCCTCCTTTTCAATCTGAGAATACCGCTGCTGAGGGGAAGTTAAATCTTAGAAGTGTAACCAATGGGCCGTTCAGACCTGTCCACATTTTTGTGCACTGACACCACACGAAGACTGTACTGAGAGGCATCTGTAGCCAACACGAGATGCTGACCCAGTTGAAAAGTGGCCAGGTACATTGCAGATTCAAGCTTAGATTCAAGCAAAGCGAATGGTCGGTAACAAGCTAGGCACCAGAAAAAGGCACATTTTTGCGCAAAAGCGCATGCAATGGCTGAGCAACAGTGGATGTGTGCTGTAAAAACTTATGGTAGCGTGCAACTTTACCTAGAAACACCCGCAGTTCCTTAACTAAGGCCAGCCATAGCAAAGCCACAACTGCGTCAACGTGATGACGCAACGGCTTGACCCAGTGCGAGAAATCTGAGAATCTAGGTACTCGATGGGCAGCTGAAAAAATTGATATTTGGCAAGATTGCACTTGAGACCCACAGACTGCAAAACAGAAAACAACGATCAGATGTCGCTTGGTTCAAATGGCTCTGAGCACTATGGGACTTAACATCTATGGTCATCAGTCCCCTAGAACTTAGAACTACTTAAACCTAACTAACCTAAGGACATCACACAACACCCAGTCATCACGAAGCAGAGAAAATCCCTGACCCCGCCGGGAATCGAACCCGGGAACCCGGGCGCGGGAAGCGAGAACGTTACCGCACGACCACGAGCTGCGGACTCAGATGTTGCTAGTGCTGTCTTCGGTGGAAGAACCCGAAACAACGATATCATCGAGGCAATTGATGCTGCCAGGTACTGAGGCTGTCAGCTGTTGTAAAAAACGCTGAAAAATTGCGGGCGCACTAACGACGCCAAAAGGCAAGCGTTGATATCGGTACGGTATAGTCCGAAATGCGTATTGACAACGAGAAGGCGCCTAAGAGTATGTATCTATCACGGGTTGTGCATTAATCGTGACACTGAAGTCGCTACAGAGGCGAAGCTTACCTGTCGGGCCGCGCGGGATTAGCCGAGCGGTCTAGGGCGCTGCAGTCATGGACTGTGCGGTTGGTCCCGGCGGAGGTTCAAGTCCTCCCTCGGGCATGGGTGTGTGTGTGTTTGTCCTTAGGATAATTTAGGTTAGGTAATGTGTCAGCTTAGGGATGATGACCTTAGCAGTTAAGTCTTATTAGATTTCACACACATTTTAACATTTTATTTTTTACCTGACGGCTTCTTAACGATGACCAGTGGTGTAGCACATTCACTGGAAGGAATAGGTCAAATGACATCGAGGGACGTCAAACGGTTTAATTCGCCCTTGACAGAGTCGCGCAAGGCGACAGGTATATTACCTCATCGGGAATGGAGAAACAGAAATCATGAAACACATCTAACCCGAACAGGTCTGCGGTATGGGAATGACCCACAACAAGGAAGATGAGTGGGCGAACAACAGATTTGTAAAATACCAGAGCGGAGAACTGACCTAGGTTCGGAATCTGATATTTATTGTAGCCAACCAACTTTCTGAAACCTGTGTGAGGGGAGGGGAGCCCAAGTCCACAAACGTTTGTGCATTTACTAAAGTCCCTGCAGCTCCCATGCACGCTTGCATTTTTAGCGGTTTATTAAACACACAGCAGGTCTATAAATAATTTGTTCAGGGGATTGGGGTTGGGTTGTTTTGGGGGAAGAGACCAAACAGCGAGTTCATTGGTCTCATTGGTTAAGGGAGGACGGGGAAGGAAGTTGGCCGTTGTATAAGTACATGATGAAGGCCCCCAGGATGCCATAAAATTAAGATTTATTAAAAAACAAAAATTGGAACACCGAGTAACCACACGGTTGGCAAAGACATTAGTTATGAATACGCGGTAAGACGCAGACAAACGAAAACATTTTCTCATTCAATTTGTTGTACAGTTTTTTGTTTTAGACAGACTCTTACAGACTCTCTCGTATGTAGAAGGATGATGAGGATGTGTGGTTTTAGAGATGAAGTATTGCGATCTCGATGTATTATATGAGTGAGTGAATTATATAATGTTGAAAAACCGTATCAAGCATTTTATTTATTGAACTGAAGAGGGTTTTCATGATCACGACAAGCGCCGGTGTACCTGGAGTCCTCTGCCACCTGCAGCTTCAACTATAGTAGGTCAGCGAAGTCCGATCGCCAAGAAAAATAATTTTTGAAACATTTTTTTATATATATTACAACTGGCGACCGTGACAGGACTTCTGGGCACTGGTCGTGGATAGTGTTTGTTAACTATTGTTATACTAAGAAATTTCTATGACGTTCTTATGAATTATAAAAACTAATTGCCTGTATTTTCTGTTTGCATGAATCACAATGGGCAGCAATTAAGGCAAAAAGGTAAAAGTTGAGGAGAAAAATTTTGAAAAGAATAAGGATTTGAGCTGGGTCACGTAAAATTTACCATAGTAAGCTGTTTTGTTCGATGCAGCAAAGGTAGGATAGCTATGCAAGTTGCTTGCATGGTTATGCTTGGTAGCTAGGGTTGCCATAATCTTGGAATCCAAAACCAGGACAAAACTTACAGTCACCGCAGCCGATTGAAGGAAATAAGAGGAATAAGGAGTCCTCATGCCCATAAGCTAAGGAAAATGTGCATTTAATTAATGATCCAGAGTTTAGGAAGGACTGCTTCATTAAGAAAGCATTTATTACAAAAAATAAGAATATGCGTTACATTATTCAGTACAAGAAGTTCTATTGTCATCATTTGAGCTTTTCTTATACCAATCGTATTTCTCAGAACCTTGAATAGATGAAAGGAACTTAATCTGGTTCTCAATCAGTTTATGAAATTCACTGCAACTTACATTTTTCATATTGTACTGTATTTGCATCATTGCCTTAACTGATTTTACTGTTAACCTATTCCTTTCTTCTGTCCACGAATTCATGAGGAAAAAGACTCTCTCTACATTGGCGTTATGACTGGGAATGGAGAAATAAAATTCCACAATTTTCAGCAACTCTGAATACTGCTCACTAGAAATACAATTATGAATGAAGAACACCCTTTTCTTATGTGACATCATATTCTCAAAACTTTCATCTTTGACCTCCCCCAAAACACACTTTAATTTCAGTACTTGGTCAAAGAGAAGGGACTCATTCAATTTACAGCTTGTGTTTTCATGCATCCACTTGAATGTCTTTTCAACATTTTCCCATGAAGGTACAGTCTTTAGAAAAATCCAGTCAAAATGTTTAATATCAGACAAGAGCTAACTCCATTTTATCAAGTAATCAATAACAGTTTGATAGAAAAGAGAGACTTCCCCTAGAAATGTAGACTGCTGATATTGTGTGAGGTCAGACATTAATTCTTTAACTTTAGACGTAACGAAAACACACTGTTTTCTCTCTCCTAAAATTTGCAGTATATTTTCTAGCTCCAGTCTTACCTCATTCGCTGATATGTCTTCCCTCTCAATGCTGCTAACTGCCCTCTGGAAAGGATTCATTTGTGCATACAAGAAGAGCAGATATATTTCACCAACAGAATCAGAAAAGAATTTCTTGAGAAGGGAAGGACATGTATCAAGTGAAAGAAAGTAAGACTTAAGTGCCTTAAGCATGTGGATGAACCTCTCTATAGCAGGAAACATGGTGAGCCACCTGGTTGTTACATGTCTAAGTAGGTCCTTATGTGTCACATCAACAAATTCTGAACATTCTTATAGTGATGCTACACGAACAGTATATATGGAGAAATAATTAAAAACCTTTATGATAATGCTCTCAATATCATAAGAGAAGACATCTCCACCAGTATGAATTGCATTATGCAAAATATGAGCTGGACAACCTACTCCTAAAATTTCCCTATTCAGTTTCTTCTGAAGTTTCTTGTACATCTTGTTTTCTCCTTTTCTCGCAACACCCCCAAAGTTAGTATTTGTGTTATCTCCACCAAAAGCAGATACCTTATCACTAAGCCCATGTTGTAAAATGGCACTGTATACACACTCAGTTATTGTACTAGAATCCTCACTGTCACATTCATTTAAATTCAACAATCTACTTTGGACACCTTCGTCATAATCAAAAATCTGCACAAGAACAGGAAATATTTTCAAATACTTGTGGTTGCTAGCATCAGTGCTAATACTAACATAATTGGCCTTCGATAGACTGTTCCTTGTTCCGTCTTCAATGAACGGTGATATCACTTTATTAACGATGGCTTCTGTTTTAGTTTTGCCGTTGGAGAAGTTTACTGCAACTTTCGAGTCACTAAAAACGTGAGAGATAATTTTTTATGTGCAAGAACTTGAGTTGTATGAATGATGGTGCTTGACACAGTGAAATGCAAATGCAGCTACTGCTGCAGCTACTTTATTACCATCTGTCTGTGTTTTGAAAAAGCTGGTGAGCTGTTTGGAAGATGATGAACCCACTGCCGTCTTATGCTTTTTCGATTGCACGTGGTCGTTAATATCACGTCTACCTCCATTACTGATTGAAATGTAGGAACTGTGAAGAGGAAAAACGTATAATAGAATAATTTTTCTAGGAAAACAACGATTTCAATGGGTCTGTGTATAATCGTAATGTTACTCACCCGCAAATTTTGCAGAAAGCTTCGTATTCAGTTCTTCCTCGCTTTATACTTGGAAACTGTTCAGTATATTCCTCCCTGTACTTAACCTTCCGTCTAGCCGACATTATTAAACCACCAGGCAAATAATAACAACTATTTAATACAATATAACACAACGAAATCGCAAGCACAACAAACCATGCGAACATTCAACAAGCTAATCAAAGAGGAAAGTACTCTTCATTGCCAGAGATGACTGACCGCCCACTGTATCGACAACTCGCAATCTCGCAAATCGAAGAGCATGTACCGTAAGCCTGAAGCTGACTGCCCATTGTTTCCATATCTCGAAAGCTGTTCTGTTCTCTTTGGATTTTATATAATGTGAAGGCAAATAGATAACATATTGATGCTTCTGTGACAGCAATTTTTGAAATTACCGGAAGTTGACTTCAAATCCAGCAAATATCGCGGACATTTGCCTTTTCGGCCCGGACGTTTTCATTTACCCTAAAATCGCGGACTGTCCGTGAAATCCGTGGCGTATGGCAACCCTATTGGTAGCACCTCTTTTGATGAAGATAGAAACGTTTTCCTCGTTATTTCCTTTCTTGAATTTTAATGGCGAACAATTTACAGAAATTTTTCAGTGTGTTACACATTGTCAGTAAAACATAAAGATTTGTTGCACAATAGTTTGAGAATCATAACAGACGTAAAACAGGCTTTGACATTACGTAATTTACATTTATCAAGTGTAACAATTAGTGTGTGAAATTTTTAACATTTTGTGAAATTTCCATTTTTTGCGAATTCATATAAAATGGCCGAAAAATATATGCCCCTTGTTGATAGCGGTAGCGAAAACGCAATCAGCCAAGATGGCGTAGAATTGCGAGATCGAACAATTGAAGTTCAGGCGACATGCATTCCTACTGCAGAAAGTTTAAGTATATCAGAGATGAGTCTCGCAGGAGTGACAAATGACAGCGACGCTCCACAACAGAGTAACCTTGACGCACAATGTTTACAATTGACGAGGCAAATGTCACGCATGTCCCAAGGCGACATACCGCTCATGGATGAAACGACGGAGAGCGATCTAAATATGAATCCTGACAACACGTTACAAACACTACTTGGTCACAACACAAACATTAACTTGGGAAGTACAGCTGACAGCAACCACAGTAGTACAACTAACGCACTGCTATGGCAGTTACTATCTAACATGAACACGAAATTAGATAGAATCAATACCAATTTCAAAAATTTGACACAAGATATGAACATGGTAAAACAGCAACAAAACACTGTTACACAAGATCTAAATGCAATGAATCAAGAGCAAAAGCAAGTATTCATGGATCTGCAAGACACGGTCTCGCAGAAATTCGATGACTTAGCCAAAAATTTTCGCACTGAAATAGACGAAAAAATGAATGATATGAAAACACAGGTAAGTCATGAAGTACTTTCTGAAGTTAACAGTAACATTACGGAGTTAAAACAGAAGGTAGATTCTTTTAATGACCATCACGATCGAGTAGAGCAACAGATAAGGAAAATCACAGACCCAAACACAAACATTGAGGTTACACAAAATCAGTTGTGTTCGACAGTAAAAAAGGTAACCACTGTCGTTAACAAAATAAATAAAGACTGTGAAGGTGTACCTCTAGCTGTAGAAGAGCTTACTTTAAGGGTAGCAACATTAGAAGTTGACTTAGCATGTGCTAAGAAGGAGAGAGAGAAGATTAGTGAAAATCTGAGTGATATCATTAGTCAAGCGGAAGCAGGTACGCTAGGTAAGGGTAACACCATTGCAGAGAAATTAGTAACCGATTGTAAGTTATACACATATGTAGCAGAAAAGGCTATTCGGAAAAAGGGAAATGAAATCGTGAACAAGGTAAGCATTAACCTAAAACCCGCGGAAAATACGATCCGCAATCTTTTAGAAGAGAATATTACCGGATCTTGAAATATGAATGTAAATAATACACAGGCTACAGTGAACAAACCACAACCTGTTGGTATCTTTTCACAAATTGTCACGAGTCCCACAGCAGGCAACAGTGACAGTTGTAGATTGCAAAATGTAAACATACCCACAACTCCAGTACCTGAACAATTACCAGCCGGAATTACAGGTAACTACAATAACAACACAAATACGATCGAAAATGCCACAGGTCTGTCAACTACTTTTGCAGACGAAGGTTTGCTGAGACATCGACAATTTCCTACATTTACTACCGAAGGTAAAAGAATGAATCCCGTAATATTTATTAGTGCTTTTCGTCATGTATTTCCACGTAACTGGACGGAAGCACAGAAAATCAGATTTGTCGTGGGATATACGCAAGGCGACGTGCTATTATGGGCAGCTGAAGTGGCCGAACGTTGCAGCAGTTATACCCAATTTGGACGAGCTTTCCTCGACAAATACTGGTCTGAGGCAGTGCAAGAAAATCTCAGACATGAGGTTTTCAACCCTGCACAATTCAATGGCAAATACGGTAGTCTACTTGGATACTTTGAAAAATACCTGAACAAGACACGCTACTGGACGAACCAAATATCACAGGTAGACGTGTCGAAAATTTTGAAAAGTCGTTTACCATCACACATTAGAGAAAAATTAGTCACAACGCCCGAGCACGACACTGAATATTTTCTGTCAGTGCGCGATTTTATCGACTTAATCTACGAGGAAAGACCTGTACTCCATAGAGCAACAGAAAATCAGGCACAACAACAACATAATTATGTAAATCAGTCAGTAAAACGTGATTTAAACACACAGCAAGGTTGGTACACATAACAGCAAAATTACATACCCAGAGGTACGGAGTACGGTAACGGGAACGGAAAAAACAAACGATTTAAAAGAAATTTTCAAAACAACAGGGGTAATTTCAACGCACGAGCGAATTACAGTTCACCATCACAATGCCCTATGCCGAACATGAATAGAAACCGTCAGCCGCAGCAGTGGCCGACGCGCGGCAACAATGCCATGCCTTAAACCAAGGCTGAGAAAAAACGACATGTTCTGGAGAGTATGTTTCACCCAAAGAACGACTGGCTGTTTTTTTACGGTAGGTTAAAGAAAAGTACACAGACCACAAATAAAAGTACAGAGACCACAAATAAATAATAAGTTTTAAGGACAGCATTTTTATTTTATTACTTTAGTAATTGAAAGATAAATACATAAGTTAGTAAATAATACAGTTAAATTTCTACTACCCTAAGAAAAACAAATGAGGACTATTCAGTGAATTAGTTTCTGAAGCTGATGAGGATGCAGGGGAACTTGGAGGATGATGGCTTTTGGTTATTTATATACGAATTGTGCGAATCCCTTTGCAGATCCAAAAGCTGCTGTGTAGGTTCTGTTGACTCGTTTTCCACAGGTGAAGGATATGGTGTTGAAACAGATTTTGCTGAGGAATTGGAGGATGATGGAGTGAATTGATGGACTGATACGTCATTCATGAGTTGCTTCAGTTCAAAGTCTTGTACAATTGAAAAAATCCTACTTTTATCTTTATGAAAAAGTAGTGGATGCAACGATTTTAGGGCTGGTGCTATACCAGCCAAAAAAGCATCAACTGGGTTTTGTATATCTCTCTGTTTTTCAGCTTTTTTTCTGCCAAAATGTAAGCCATGAGCTGGCTTGATGCAGATTCTTGTGGTTTAACCTCACGCTGAAATTTTCGTTTCAGTGGTGGTTTCATAAACGTGTTCTTCTTTGAAGTGACGGACGAATGAGCTGAGGGCGTCTGGGAATGCCGAGTGCGCTCTATCAAATTCTCTGTTTCACTACCCTGTGTTTTAATGATCCATTCTTCATCTGCAATGTCTTCTTGTGTATACTCTTTTTCGTTTTCAAGAATAGACTGCTCCTCTTGGGAATCTGTCTTTGATTCTTGTTTATGCTCATTATTGCCTTGCGTGTAAGGAACATTGGAAACTTTTTCTCGTTCTACCATGTAAGGTAGCAGGAACGTTAAGAGATCTTCATACTTGTATTTATGTTGATGAACAGCAGCTTGTCCTGAAACAGTTCCTTTTCTGCACGGTCTTCCTTAGTTGGTCACGAACAGATGCCCATTTTTTTTTTTTTTTTTTTTTTTTTTGCATTCCTCTATTCCACCTGTAGCAAAAATATTTTAAATCGCGTATTTATATTACAATGTTTAAAATGCTGCAAATATTTTATAGATTATACAGTATTTCTCATCTTATACAGTTCAATTTTTTCAGGTTCCTTGCTACAGGAGATTCCTTTAAAACTATTTCCTTCAGCTACAGGTTGGGAAAATCCACAGTTGTAGCTATCGTCCATAACACCTCTAGAGCAGTTATCGATTTATTGTTAGAAGAGGTGATGCCTGTGCCGAATGAAGAAAACTGGAATGCTATAGCTGAGGAGCTTTGGACAAAATGGCAGCTTCCAAACTGCATTGGATCTTTAGATGGAAAGCACGTAACAATACAGGCTCCAAACAACTCAGGAAGTCTCTATTGGAATTACAAAAAAAACATATTCAATTGTGCTTCTTGCTCTGGTTGACCCATGTTATAATTTTACTGGAATAGACGTGGGAGCGTACGGAAAAAACTCTGATGGAGGCATTCTAGTAAATTCAAATCTTGGAAAGTCATTGGAAAACAATACGCTTAGCGTCCCAAAGAGTAAAACTTTACCCGGAACTGATGTTGAACTTCCAATGGTAATTGTAGGCGATGAAGCTTTCCCTCTCAAAACATACTTGATGCGACCATATCCTGGCAGGAACTTAACAAATGACAAGGCTATATTTAATTATCGTTTGAGTCGGGCAAGAAGAATATCCGAAAATGCATTCGGTATATTGCAACAGAAATTTCGAATATTTAGAAGAATCCTTCAGGGAGATCCTAATAACCTTACAATGATTGTGACGGCTGCGTGTGTACTGTACAACTTTATTCGAAAAATTGAAGGTTATAGGGTGCCTGAACAGAGGATGGATCAAAAGGAAACTGCTGAGCGATCCGGAAGTTCATTAAATCTTCGATACCTGCCTCGAATTCGTGGGAGATCAACAGATGCTGCATTTGCTGTACGAGAACAACTCAAAAAATTCCTGAACTCTCCACAAGAGACTGTGGAATGGCAAGAACATGTCGCCTTGGCGATATAACGATGACATAAACCAAACATCTGTTTGTAAAATAAAATGTAAATAAATATCTTTCGGGTATTAAAACTTGTATAGTTTTTATCTTACTTTTGGCTTGTAGATCTGTTGCAATTGTCTTCCAAACTCTGTCTTTGTACTCGATATTCCTGTAGTTTTCACTTCCCTGATCGTAAAGAACAGGAAACTTACGAACTTCCTCTATTAGTCGTTCCACATCCATGTTTTGTACACAGAACAGTTTTGCGCAGTTGCACAGCTCACAAACAACTCCACCGTCAGGCCGTGTCCGTCACGTGAAAATTTAAACACGGCGAATCCCGCCCGGCCCGGCCCCAGCCCGTTGACGTTCCCCGTGCACGGCCCGGTCAAGTGGGGCCCGCTACATTTGTTTTAATGTTGTATTTCGTAGTCCGGGTGACGGCCGATACTCGGACGTGTCTCGGCTAGAGATGGGGGATCCGCTCTTGAACTAATTCATAGAGTTCAATCTTTCAAAGGAGTGAACAATCAGTGATTCAGAAAAAAAGAACGGTAGCTCCAAACGTTTCCCACGGCAGAGAGAGAGAGAGAGAGAGAGAGAGAGAGAGACGGAGCATATCAGCAGCGCCTCTGCTGGTCACAGCACAGTGCACGCCACACAACACAGCCAGCGCCGGCCTCTGCCCTGCTTCTACCTTGGCTGCCTGCATTGTGCAGTGCCCCATTGGATTTTGTGTTTCACATATGCCGTGGCGTCTCTGTGCGTCGTCTGCCGCGCAGTGTCTGGCGCAGCGTAACTTCGCATCGCACTCTGTCGGCGATCGTTTCAGTCGCACGTCCTGCCCTCTGGGCAGTTGATGCGAGCAACAGGACAGAGAGCCACCTAGCAGATAACATAGGAACTACTTGCAAAAACCCGCTCGCAAGGGAACGAACTATTTGTCTCGGAGCGGGTGAGTTCACCGCTACCCCCTCCCTCGGAACTCGCCCGCTCAACGCTCGCCCCACCGTCTCGACTCTAGCCAGAGCGTCGAGCAAAGCGACTCAGGTGTCACTGTGGTCTCTGCGGTCTCAGCTCACGCAGTAATACAGCTCGCGGCTCGACCTGCTCGACTCAGCGCCTCTGCATCGGAGTTCGTCCCCACTGGATATTGTTCTTCGTAGTAATGCCGCTATGTATATTACATTATTATGTTATGTATACATCAATTGTTTTTATTTTATTTTTATTTGTTTAAACTGATTAGATTAGGTTCCTGATGACTCCTCTTACTATAGGATTTTTATTATAGACACTCGAATTTACGCTTTAATTACGAGCGAACCGATAAATGTATCGCAAAATGTGATACACCAATATTTTCCTTGTTTTATTCTGCGTAAGGCTATATGCAGCACTTTAGTTTTACAGTCAAATTTATATATTTTTTTTCTTACTCTGGTACGGATTTTGCGATTTTAGGCGTCTTCGAAAGGAAACGTTCACTTTAAAAATATATGGCTTGCGATGTATTTGTATGAGGTTAATGAAATTTTAATACGTTATAGCCAAATATATTGTTAATGTAAATCTCAAGTTACAACATTTTCCGATCACCCAAAAAACCACGATAGTGCAAAATAAATCAATAATCAAAAACTTTGTCATATCGTGGAAATTTCAACAATACAAAATTCTTACTCATTATCTGTGTTACTTCAAAATAGGATCAAATAAGATCAAAATACAGGTATAGTACTGGAATAAACCAAGTTAAAAGGGCAATGTGCCTTCCATTTATTTTATATTGTAAATGAGTGGTGAGTCATGAAAAAGAGCTAATTCATTTCAGGGAGTGAACAGTTCTGATCCAATCTCTGAAAAGAACAGTTTTGCCCATCTCTAGTCTCGGCACGGACACGGTCCTGACATGTGTGTCCCGACCTTTACGCTGTACCGCAGCCGGCCTTTGGGCAGCAAAATAACGACACAGCAGCTAACGACACAAACTGGCGAAGTACACACACAGTGCAACTCTCTGAAATTTCTCCAGGTAATGAACTAAGTCACATACGCAGTCGGAAAACTCCAACAAGTCGTAGTTAAGCCCCAGACTATTGACCTCTCAGGGAGTGGGGGCAAGGCAGTACTACAAACATGTTTCAAAAGATTTGACAAACGAGGTGACAGCAAGGATCATTTGTATCAGCATGAGTTAGATATAGTACATAAAGTCAAGGAAGAACAAGTACAAGCAATCATTAAGGTGAAAATATTTAACATTGACACACAGTTAATTTTAGATACAGGTTCAACTACCAACCTAATGTCGTTTGCATTTTTTTGTGAATTGAAGAAGAGAGGCAAATTCCCAACATTTCCTGTACAAAACTGCAAGGTGCAAACTGCTACAGGAAGTAAGACTAAACTGGATAAGCATCAGGGACTTATTCCAGTACAAATTGAACATTTTACAGTGCAGTGCAACTTTATTTTAATTGACAAACTTACTGTTAATTGTCTTCTTGGCATGAACACGTTCAGAACGTACAAAACACAGATTGACACAGGTAATGATAAATGGCACTTTTATGTAAAGGATCTGATCTTTTCTATTGATTCAGTCAAAATACCTGATGAAAGTAAGAAAAACAAATGTCGTAGTACAATATTCCTTTCCAGCTGTGTATTTCACAAACAAATTTGATACTGAACAAAATGCGAACGCTGAGGTTAGTTACGAAATGGTAAAGCAGAAGCTAAGTGAATCACAGGTACTAGCCGGCTGAAGTGGCCGTGCGGTACTAGACGCTGCAGTCTGGAACCGCGAGACCGCTACGGTCGCTGGTTCGAATCCTGCCTCGGGCATGGATATGTGTGATGTCCTTAGGTTAGTTAGGTTTAAGTAGTTCCACGTTCTAGGGGACTAATGACCTCAGAAGTTGAGTCCCATAGTGCTCAGAGCAATTTGAACCATTTGAACCACAGGTACTAAATGAGATTCAACGAGAAGAACTTTCTAACTTTTTATTCAAGTATGCCAATGTTTCCAGTAAGGAACCAGGAGTAATCAAAGACTATGAATATAAATTTGAAGTCTATCCACATGAGACATTTTGCGTAATGTCATATCCTGTTCCATGCGGAAAACGAGATGCAGTAATGGAAGAGATCAATCATATGACTAAATATGAGGCTGCAGATACGACGGGCGTGTGGTCAGCACACCGCTCTCCCGGTCGTTATGATGGTTTTCTTTGACTGGAGCCGCTACTATTCGGTCGAGTAGCTCCTCAATTGGCATCACGAGGCTGAGTGCACCCCGATAAATGGCAACAGCACATTGCGGCCCGGATGGTCACCAACTTCATTATTTCACAGGAACCGGTGTATCCACTATGGCAAGGCCGTTGCCCAGTTCTCGATGCTAGGGGTATCTATAAGATTATAGTAAAAATATGCATAAGACCAGGCAACTTGGACAAACAGTTTCTAAAGTTTTATAATACAAAATATTTCAGTATACTCGATCTCAAAATGTCCTTCTGGCAAATAAAGCTCCACGAAGAAAGTCGAAAATATTCTGCATTTGTTTGTGGGGGCAGAAGTTAGGAATTCTGTGTTCTACCTTTTGGACTGAACATTAGCGCAGGAGTGTTTATATCTGTATTGGACAAGGTTTTAGGACCAGAATTGCTTAGCAAAGCCACTGTCTATGTAGACGACCTACTAATAGCCACACCTACTTGGTTAGAACATATCAGGCTCATTGAACAGATGCTTCAACGATTTGCAAATTACGGAGTAACAGCCAGTTTAAAAAAGTCTGGTTTTGGTAAGAAGCAAGTCACATTTTTAGGACGTGTGTCAGAACAAGGTATACTTCCTGAGCTAAAAAAACTTGATGCCATACGCAATTGTCCAGCTCCAAGGAATAAAAAACAACTAAAAGCCTTTTTAGGACTAGCTTCGTTTTTTCGTAAATTCTTACCACGACAACTGACGAACAGTGACGCATTGGTCAACTTGTTACGAAAAAATTGGCTTTGGTTATGAGATGATTAGTGCCAAGAGGACTTTAATAACTTTAATCAGGCATTTGTCTAGGCAAACATTCTTAGCCACCCTGATATGTCCAAGGATTTTTGTCTATGCACTGATGCCTCATCTCAAGGGCTGGGGGCATGCTTGTTCCAAATGCCAAAAGAAGAAGCTAAGGAAGTACCTAAGGTCATGAGTTTTGCTAGTCGCACATTATCAGAAGCAGAAAGATCTTACTCTCTGTCAGAATTAGAAAGTTTCGCTGTAATATGGACATTTAAGAAGTTTGAATATTTTTTGTGGGGTAAGAATACCAAATTTTATTGTGACCATCAGTCATTGTCATGTCTCGTAACAAGTAAACTATTACACCGTCGATTATCCAGGCGGTGTCTATATTTACAAGAATTCATTTCGTGATCATTTATATTAAAGGAAGTCAGAATGTTATTGCGGATGCGTTGTCCAGGTTACCACAAGGTTTAGAGGAATTTGGCGAATTAAGAGAGCAGACGCAGAAATTAGAACGTTATTAATGCAATGTACGGCACAACAGTCTGATTACCACTAGTTTTGTAAGCAAATGAAAATTGTACAACAGCAAGATCGCAGATGGAGCAAGGTTATGCAACACCTTAAGCAAGATGAAGGTGGAAAGGTAAGTAAATGGTATCAGGAGTACAAGGGTGTTTTGTTTCATAGGAAACATGAAAAATCTGAAGATTATATCGACGAATTTATAAGACAAACACATGAAATATGGGGACAATATGGCGTGAGCAAATGTACTGCAAAAATTGCAACACTTTGCTATTGAAAAGGCGAGTCCTTCAGGCATTAAGAAGGTATGCAATATGTCAAAAGTCAAAACAGTCCAATGTGTCAAAATATACTGAGCTACACCTGTCCTAATACTCACAAGAAACCCTCTAGATATAGTATCCCTGGATATAGCTGGTCCATATCCAAGAAGTAGAGGAGGAGTAAGATACGTTGTAGCACAAAACGATATTTTCTCGAAATATATCAAAATGCATGCCATTAAAAATGCAACAGCCACAAATATGAGAAAGAGAATTAAGGGAGACTATTTGAGAAGAGTAGGTAAGCCAATGGTACTACTAACTGATAATGCTTCATATTTCGTTGGACAAAAGTGAAAACATTTTATGACCTCACAGGGCATAAAGCACATGTTAGTAAGCCTTTTTCACCCAGAAGTAAGCCCAGTAGAAAGAGTCGTTAAAGAATTCAACCTGTTTATTAGGAAATTCACCCCTCACAAACACACCCGATGGGTAGAATACATAACTCCTTTCATGCAAGTTGTCAATAACATTCCACATTCTTCAACAGGTTTCACAGCTAATGAGTTGATGTTCTGGACAAAACAAACGAATGAGTGGGAGCTGCCCATACCAAAGATGCCCACTACGGAAATGACACTACAAGACAAAATCAAACAAGCCATCATTATATAAAAGGAAAATTTATAATAAGAAACTGAAACGTATTACACAATTTTTTGAAGGGCAACGAATCCTCTTACGGACTCACCCTCAATCGACAAAATTTGGCAAACTGAATAAGAAATGGCAATTACTCTATTCAGGACCACATGTAATTTCCAAAATACCATATCCTGGGACGTACAGATTAGCCTATGAAAAAACAGGAAGTGACAAGGCCCTCTAGCCTCACAAAGATATGAAACCCCTTATAGATGACGAAGCGTGGTAACACTTTTTTTTTATCGTAAGATAACTGTACATAGTGTACATAATTCTAAGTGTAATTTTTCTTCTGAAGTGTATTTAGTAATGTGTACAGGCATAAGAAATTCTTTTCATTTGTACATATAGGCATAAAAATAATCAGCAATGAGATATAACACACCGCTTCCTTCGAAGCGAAAGTATAAACGAAATTAGCTTATGGCTCAGCTGTAGCGCGCTCAACAATACCCGCTGACGTCAGTAGCAGGAGAGGAGCATCGACCTGTGCGCGTGTGCGACAGACTGGCTTAAGGCGCAACCAAAATAGGTATGCGATGAGTGCTTAACTTAAATACAAAGTAAACTGAAATACTACGCAAATATATCTATTGTATAAGATCTAAGAAACCTATTGATATAGGTACATAGAGATTTAATTAAATACTAAGCTATATATAACATATTTACAACCAACGGGAAGCATTATGAAAAACTATACGAGACGTGTAAGCTAAGGGCTAAAGACAAAATAACGTAAGAAATGTCACATAATTTTTCTTTGCGGAGTGATTGATCATAATGGGTAACAGAATAAACGAAAGTCTATGAATTTAAACAAAGTGTGGAAATATCTGCGAATGTATGCAATGACCAAATGAAGAAACGGGCCGCAATTCGAGTAAACAATTTATTTATAAGGATATTTATACAAAGGTCATAAGGCAAATGAAAAACTAAATACGCATCTTAGCAGTGTGTCTCCGTGACAATTATCAGTACGTATTCGCTGCAGAGTACACATAAATATGTAAGCATGAGATTTTACAAAAACCAATTAATTTTTTATCGTGTAACATGAAAGCTTGAATAATAACATTTCCAGGTATTTGAGAAAGATAAGTATATGATGGTTAAAACATCAGATTCCACACTAAGCTACAGGTGGATTGAAGTAAATAGCCCTAGCACAAGAAGAAACAACCTGACACTTCGTCAATGATTAGTCGGTACACATTATTTCAATGAAGCAAATGTCCCTTAGCAACTAGTCCATGATTGTACGAGTAACATTTCCTCATAAATCCTTAAACTAGTAGCTGAGTATTTCCTTTTTTCCCTTCCAAACAAAAGAGGCGGGGCCAAGCGTAGTTAGACCAGCAATGCCCAATGTTTTAGTCCTATTTCAAATGTTTTTCTCCCTCCTGTACCCAAGAAAGGAATGAGCTCCCATAAGCGACAAAAAATGAAGCAAAAATGTATCATATGCTTGTATTGTGTCATCAAAATATATGTAATTAATTTGCATATGTGATGTGAACTAAGATTAAGTTGAAGCTAACAAACTGTAGTAACAGAACCCAGTTAATGAAAATTTTATAACGTTTTAAAATTTAAGAAATTTGTGTTCGTAATACAGGGTGAGTCACCTAACATTACCGCTGGATATATTTCGTAAACCGCATCAAATACTGACGAATCGATTCTACAGACCGAACGTGAGGAGAGGGGCTAGTGTAATTGGTTAATACAAACCATAAAAAAATGCACGGAAGTATGTTTTTTAACACAAACCTACGTTTTTTTAAATGGAACCCCGTTAGTTTTGTTAGCACATCTGAACATATAAACAAATCGTAATCAGCGCCGTTTGTTGCATTATAAAATGTTAATTACATCCGGAGATATTGTAACCTAAAGTTGACGCTTGAGTACCACTCCTCCGCTGTTCGATCGTGTGTATCGGAGAGCACCGAATTACGTAGGGATCCAAAGGGAACGGTGATGGACCTTAGGTACAGAAGAGACTGGAACAGCACATTACGTCCACATGCTAACACCTTTTTATTGGTCTTTTTCACTGACGCACATGTACATTACCATGAGGGGTGAGGTACACGTACACACGTGGTTTCCGTTTTCAATTACGGAGTGGAATAGAGTGTGTCCCGACATGTCAGGCCAATAGATGTCCAATGTGGTGGCCATCATTTGCTGCACACAGTTGCAATCTCTGGCGTAATGAATGTCGTACACGCCGCAGTACATCTGGTGTAATGTCGCCGCAGGCTGCCACAATACGTTGTTTCATATCCTCTGGGTTTATAGGCACATCACGGTATACATTCTCCTTTAACGTACCCCACAGAAATAAGTCCAGAGGTGTAAGATCAGGAGAACGGGCTGGCCAATTTATGCGTCCTCCACGTCCTATGAAACGCCCGTCGAACATCCTATCAAGGGTCAGCCTAGTGTTAATTGCGGAATATGCAGGTGCACCATCATGCTGATACCACATACGTCGACGCGTTTCCAGTGGGACATTTTCGAGCAACGTTGGCAGACCATTCTGTAAAAACGCGATGTATGTTGCAGCTGTTTGGGCCCCTGCAATGAAGTGAGGACCAATGAGGTGGTCGCCAATGATTCCGCACCATACATTTACAGTCCACGGTCGCTGTCGCTCTGCCTACCTGTCTGAGCCAGCGAGGATTGTCCAAAGACCAGTAATGCATGTTCCGTAGATTCACTGCCCCGTGGTTTGTGAAACCCACTTCATCGGTAAACAGGTAGAACTGTAACGCATTCTCTGTTAATGCCCATTGACAGAATTGCACTCGATGATTAAATTCATCATGATATAATTGCTGATGTAGCGACACATGAAACGGGTGAAAGCGGTGACGATGCAGTATGCGCATGACACTACTATGACTCAGTCCACCGGCTCTCGCAATGTCCCGTGTACTCATGTGTGGGTTCATGGCAACAGCAGCTAACACACCAACTGCACCCGCTTCTCCTGTGACGGGCCTGTTACGGACCCGTTTGCGTGCTACGACCATACCTGTTGCATACAGTTGGCGGTAGACGTTTTGCAATGTGCGGCACGTTGGATGCTCTCTGTCCGGGTACCGTTCTGCATACACCCTGCAAACTTCAGCTGCATTTCGTCGACACTCGCCATAGATGAGTATCATCTCCGCCTTTTCAGAGTTCGAATACACCATGGTCACAGTTCCTACAACACTACACTATCACAGACGTCTGGTAACACGGTGTACTACAGTCGGTCTGCGTGCGGAGACGAATGCAGAATAACAATAGCAGCAAGCGCTACATGCGAACACTGCGACAGCTAGACCAAACCACAACAGTGCACTACACCCACACTCGTAAACACGGTCGTCATCGTAAACATGTCCCTGCAGATGCTGCTCGCCGACCGTGGCCCGTGTTTGTTACAACACGCAACTGAACGTCGGAGGTTTCAAGCGTCAACTTTAGGTTACAATATCTCCGGATGTAATTAACATTTTACAATGCAACAAACGGCACTGATTATGTATTTGTTTATATGTTCAGATGTGCTAACAAAACTAACGTGGTTCCGTTTTTAAAAAACGTAGGTTTGTGTTAAAAAACATACTTCCGTGCATTTTTGTATGGTTTGTATTAAACAATTACACTAGCCCCTCTCCTCACGTTCGGTCTGTGGAATCGGTTCGTCAGTATTTGATGTGGTTTACGAAATATATCCAGCGGTAACGTTAGGTGACCCACCCTGTATAAGCAATGGATGGAATGTCAGCCGTAGGTATAAGTTATCATGTTATGTATATTGTTGTAACTGAATGCTCGCATGAATTTTCATTGGAAACCAAACTCTATATGAAGAAATGAACTTCAAAGACAAGCAGTTTATACGATTTATGCGTCTTTCAAGTGCACGGTCAAGTGTAGTGACATGAACACGCGTGTGCAACGAAATAACTTCAGAGTATCGTGGCTCACAGCGCTTGCTACACTGACAAGTGAACTATAGTTGTTCGAGCAGGTACTCACCTCATCGACGGATGCTGCTGGTCAGGGTTCTCTTCGCTGAAAATGCGAGTATGACGCGTGGTAATGACGCCCGGGCCGTAAAAATGGAGATCTTCTGCCACAGCGTCGGATTTTGAACAATAAGCACACACTCACTGCACCCTGAATGAAGACAAACGCCACAGCAATTCTTCAGTACGTGGCACTCAGGTGAAAGTGTGACACTCTATGTGACATGCAAGAAAACGAGTACACGCAAATGCAACGATAGCACATAGCATGTTGACCGTTGGCAACTAGTTCTTGCCGCCAAATCAGCCAGTGCGCCAGCGCCAAACCCGGCAGCGAGAATGAAGCAAACTGGACATTATTGTTAGCGCGCTAAATGTAAATATGTAATGGACTCACATATTATGTATATGATATTTTAATTTCTTGAAGATCTTTAACATACATAGGATAAGCTGACACGTCCATTTAAAAAAAAAAAAAAACCGACAATAAAGGGCATCGACCCCGATCGGCAAATTTAAGTAAAAAAACACTGTACGTTTCCACAATATGTCAACGTACAGTGTGGGGGCAATTGTATAAGTACATTATGAAGGCCCCCAGAATGCCTTAAAATTAAGATTTATTAAAAAACAAAATATTGAAACACCCAGTTACCTGAGGGTTGGCAAAGACGTTAATTGTGAATGCGCAGTAAGGCGCAGACAAACGAAAACATTTTCTCATTCAATTTGTTGTACAGCTTCTTGTTTTAGACAGACTCTTACTGACTCTCTCGCATGTAGAAGGACGATGAGGATGTGCGATTTTAGAGATGAAGTATTGCGTCTCGATGTATTTATTATAGAGGGTGTTACAAAAAGGTACGGCCAAACTTTCAGGAAACACTCCTCACACACAAATAAAGAAAAGATGTTATGTGGACATGTGTCCGGAAACGCTTAATTTCCATGTTAGAGCTCATTTTAGTTTCGTCAGTATGTACTGTACTTCCTCGATTCACCGCCAATTGGCCCAATCGAAGGAAGGTAATGTTGACTTCGGTGCTTGTGTTGACATGCGACTCATTGCTCTACAGTACTAGCATCAAGCACATCAGTACGTAGCATCAACAGGTTAGTGTTCATCACGAACGTGGTTTTGCAGTCAGTGCAATGTTTACAAATGCGGAGTTGGCAGATGCTCATTTGATATATGGATTAGCACTGGGCAATAGCCGTGGCGCGGTACATTTGTATCGAGACAGATTTCCAGAACGAAGGTGTCCCGACAGGAAGACGTTCGAAGCAATTGATCAGCGTCTTAGGGACACAGATTTTCTGTGAACGTTTGGACAGGCATTGTTGGTGACGTCTTGATTGGGCCCCATGTTCTTCCACCTACGCTCAATGGAGCACGTTATCATGATTTCATACAGGATACTCTACCTGTGCTGCTAGAACATGTGCCTTTACAAGTACGACAAAACATGTGGTTCATGCACGATGGAGCTCTTGCACATTTTAGTCGAAGTGTTCGTACGGTTCTCGACAACAGATCCGGTGACCGATGGATTGGTAGAGGCGGACCAATTCCATGGCCTCCACGCTCTCCTGACCTCAACCCTCTTGACTTTCATTTATGGGGGCATTTGAAAGCTCTTGTCTACGCAACCCCGGTACCAAATGTAGAGACTCTTCGTGCTCGTATTGTGGACGGCTGTGATACAATACGCCATTTTCCAGGGCTGCATCAGCGCATCAGGGATACCATGCGACGGAGGGTGGATGCATGTATCCTCGCTAACGGAGGACATTTTGAACATTTCCTGTAAAAAAGTGTTTGAAGTCACGCTGGTACGTTGTGTTGCTGAGTGTTTCCATTCCGTGATTAATGTGATTTGAAGAGAAGTAATAAAATGAGCTCTAACATGGAAAGTAAGCGTTTCCGGACACGTGTCCACATAACATATTTTCTTTCTTTGTGTGTGAGGAATGTTTCCTGAAAGTTTGGCCGTACCTTTTTGTAACACCCTGTATGTGTGAGTGAATTATATAATCTTAAAAAACCGTATCAAACATTTTATTTATTGAAGAGGATTTTCGTGATCACAAGCGCAGGTGTCCCCGGAGTCCTCCCCCACCTACAGCTTCAACTAGGTCAGCGAAGTCAGATCGGCAAGAAAAATAAGATAAGCATAAAGATAAGCATAAACATTTTAACAAAGCAACCATATTCATATTCATTTTATATATTACTCCGTGTCCTTTCAAAGGAACCATCCCGGCATTTCCTTGGAGTGGCTTAGGGAAATCACGGAAAATCTAAGTCAGGATGGCCGGACGCGGGATTGAACTGTCATCTTCCCAAATTGAGTCCAGTGTGCTAACCACTGCGCCACCTCTCTCGCTGTTTTTTCGGGAAAACAGTCATTGTAGAGATACAGTTTATGTCCATTGGAACTACTGTGTCTGCCACGTTTGAAGACACACCTGTGCAATGTGGCTTTTCTTTCGACATTCGTTGCAAGCCGCCCAAAGCTTAGGGCACAAAGCGCGCCCGTATTTGACGAATCAGTACGAGCAAGACGGAAGGGGGCACGCGGCCGCTGTTGTGACGCGGACCGTTGCTTCTGTGACAGTAATCCATGCTGCCCCATGTGACGCTGAGTTAAAGGTTGTACTACTGCTGCTGCAACAGCTTCCCAGTCATCCTGAACACTTGCATCGTGCCTCACAGGGGTTGACTGAGTGACTTCCGATGCATCCCCCCGCGCAGCAATCTCATCGCCTGTGGCATATGACTCTTCAAAGGTCTGTGCTATATTGATCACACCGTAAGCGTTGGATTCTCACACTGAAGTGCTTTTTCGCGGTCTTCCCTATCCGAGGCCAGAAGAATAATAATAAAATCACGCACCATAATATCAGCGTAGGATTCGTGATGGGTACTAATGACAAATTTACAAAGACGGGTGAAGTAAGATTGGTTCGGGCGTTTCTGACAGTGGTAAAATTCTTCACGCATCGCAGTGGCATGCGTTCTGTCACAATAATAGGTTGAGAGAAGCTTGCACATTTCATCAAATGATAAACTGGTCGGTTCTTGCAAAGGCACAACAACTGATACACGCGCGGCGAAAGCCAGAAAAGAAAGAAAACCCTACATAGGTTTATGGTGCTCAGTTCATCATATGCCAGAAAGAGCCACGGTTGCACTGACGGCAGAGTAACCTGTCACGGACACGCCACTTGACAAAGAGCTGTGGCGAGAGCCTGTTGTTGTTCCGCGAAAGCTTGGTGCTGGGCAATGAGACGTTGGAGTGTTTCTTCCATCGACATGTTTGTCGGGTGACTTAGCGCTAACACTAACGTGCGGAGAAAATGTAACCCTCACTCGTCGCCAAGTTTGTTATAGCAAGAACAAATACGATGTATGGAACATAGTACTTTACAGGGCAACACGTTAAGATACAGGTTGTACATAACACAGAACGCATTGACTAGAAGACAGTAATACAGCGTAAAGAATAGACCAAGCATTAGCTTGCGGTCGCATAGGCCGGTATTACATTGCCATATTTATTTGTCAAAGATGATATGCCAACTGTTTATGTCAAAGAAGCCTCGCCGTAGATTTGACCATAAAAGTCGTTCGTCGTCTGTTCAATGCAATGTGAAATGTAACCGCTTGGAGCGCTGGAGTCGCTACAACTGTTTGACGTTTCTGTAATGTGTTTCTGTGCGCCCCGGTAGCTGAGTGGTTCACAGTTGGCCTTTGGCTGTGCTGCGGTGAGGACGCGCTGTTTGTGTTCCTGCCGCGGAGCGAGCGCTCGTGTTGTTTACATAGTATCGGCCGTTTCGCGCGTGCCGTACTCAGCATATAGATCACTATGGCGCACCAATACAGAAATTCGACGCTCAAATTTACGTTCCGCAACGAATTTGCACGGCCTAAAGCACTCGAAGTCGAACGATTTCTACGAGAAGAAGTTAAAATCCCGGCGAGCGACATTCTCGGCATTCACTTGTCCATTGTGAGTAGTATCGTATATGTCAAGATCATCAACGACGCAACATGTGAACGGATCCTTCGGGACACGAAACAGGGCCTCCGTTTCTGCCATGCTGATGGCAATGTGGGGACTGTGCACGTCGATTACTCTGGCATGGGACTTCGCACGATCAGAATTTTCGAACTTCCTTTCGAACTACCGGCGGAGGACGTCGTGACAGCGCTGCGCCCCTACGGCACGGTCCATGATCATATTGCGGAAAAATGGACGCAATTCCAGACATATCCTGTGCTGAACGGCGTCCGCCAGGTCCGAATCGAACTTAAACGACATGTACCTTCATATCTGACTATCGGTGGCTGCCGTGCCATCGTCATCTACGATGGGCAACCGAAGACCTGCTCTGGTTGTGGGAAGGAGGGACACCTCAGATCAGAATGTATGCAACGTCGAATCACGCAACTGCCGCCGGCTGAAGCGGACCCGCCATCGCAGCCGACGCTGCTTCCTGTGACTTATGCAGCAGCCCTCACGACAGCTACCACTTCACCACGACAGCCGACATCCACTGCTGTGTCGCGGCTCCATGCTCCAATACAGGGCGATGACGCCACACCCGTTCCACAAGCTACGGATTCAACTCCGATGCCGCCGCCTCCGTCGACGGATAACAACATACAGGAAGATAGCATGGCCGTCGATTCGCTTATTGTGCCTACGGCTGCCTTTGTGCCGGAACGTCGTGAATCTTTGCCATCGTCTGACGCAGAAGAACACACCAGGAAGCAACGCTCTCCGAAGCGACGGAAGCGGAGGCGTAGAGCAACTTCCGAACGGGATGCGACACCGCCTCCAGAGGATGACGATTCCACCTTCAATGACGACGCTACCACAGAGGCAGCCGCCATTTGCTGCAGTGTGGCACCATCGAACGATAATGAGGACCAACCACATATATCTACAGTGGCACAATCGGATGCCGAGATGCAGGACAGATGCTGCCCACCACCTTCTGGAGTGCAAGCACCAACGCCGTGTCCTAAGGACGCTAGGGAAGCCGATCTTGCTTTCAGTTCCCCGACGTGGGCGGATGACCACGACGACGACGGAACCATGCAAGTTACGCCAACAGGGCCCACGGCATTGGCGCCGGCTCTCTAGAACGGCCTGCAGGTGAGGTTTGGGGGGATGCGGAGGTGTCAATACAGTCAGAAGCGTCATAGGTAATTCCAGTCTTAATGAATAAGTTAACACCTGCGGTTCGTCAACAAGCTTATCGTATCGCCACGCTTAACATCAACACGATACGAACGGCAGTGAAGATCCAGTTGCTGCGTGAGATGCTTCGTTCTTCGGATGTTGACATTGCCCTGTTGCAAGAAGTATATATAGCGGCCCTCCCCGTTTTCTACGGTTATGTGACATATGTGTCACCGGCGGACCGGAATGGCAGCGGTACGGCAATACTAGTGCGCGACGGAATTGCCATCGAAGAAGTGACTTACCTTCCGTCAGGAAGGGGGCTGGCGATCACAGCACTGGGCACGCGCATCATTAACATTTACGCTCCATCGGGAACTGACCAACGCCGCGAACGATCGCTGTTCTACTCGGAGGATATAGCCCCCCTCTTTATCAGCAGCTTCGAGCAATATATCTTCGGCGGCGATTTTAACTGTGTGCTCCACCCCAAAGACCAAGTCCCACATTTCTCGACTTGTCAAGAACTTCGGCTCCTGGTTCGAGACCTGCTTCTCACCGACACGTGGGAGACAGTGCACGGTGACCGTCCCGGGCCGACATACCTTACTAGTCACTCAGCCAGTCGCCTAGACCGCATTTATGTCTCACGAGCTCTAGCACCGGGAGTATTGGACGCCGAACGTTGGCCGCTTGCCTTCTCCGATCATAGCGCTTTCATATGCACACTCACTCTACAACAGCAGCGGATATGGCGCAGCCGAGGACCCTGGAAGCTGAATGTGGCACATCTTCAAGCCCCGGAATGCCGTCAGATTATCGCCAACACATGGCTGGATTGCGAACGTCGTCTTCCCCGATACCCATCGACTCTAGCATGGTGGGTGGACTGTGCAAAACCAGCTTTTCGGCGTGTGCTAACTCAATTCGGAAAAGATACCGCAGCTTGGCATCGTCACACATTGGACTTTTATTACACGATGCTTCGCTTCTCGACAGCCAACCACCATCTCCAAACCGACAAATGGAAAGCCGCCGAATTAAAGGTAAAATATTGTCTCTTACGAGGAAACGTTTGGAGGGGGTCGTAGTGCGATCGCGACGTCAAGACCGAGTGGAAGGAGAAAACCCGTCTATGCATCACATCGTGCTCGACAGCCGCCGACGCCGACAGCAGCTGATCACTGACCTCGTATTGCCAGGTGGTAGGGTCGTAACGACTCAGGCGGCGGTTACAGAAGCCTTCGCAGATCACTATCGCCGGTTTTACGACGAGGTGAATACAGAGGACGAGGAAGTGGACGATTACGACATACTGCAGCATGTGTCGCACACCCTCGACAATGCAGCAGCGGCGACGCTTTTAGGTGGAATTACACGAGACGACATCGAGGACGCGCTTAACAAGGGAGCACTCAACAAATCTCCCGGGCCAGACGGACTGCCGCTCGAGTTTTATCGTACTTTCCGCGATCTCATGATGCCCCGATGGATCATCATGTACCAAGAACTGATGACCCCTGGTTCCCACGTGCCACCTGCATTCGTGGAAGGTCTCCTTATACCGATACACAAGCCTTCCAGAGGTCGGACGGTCGAGAACTACAGGCCCATTACAATGCTTAACTCGGACTATAAAATCTTCGCCCGATTACTCGCCAGCCGCATAAAGAAGGTTCTGCCCCTGCTCCTCTCAATGGAGCAAACGACACAGGGCGGAGTGACCAACATGCAAACGGCAACCAGTGAATGCAGGGATTTAATAGCCATCGCCACATCCTGTCGCCTTCGAGCTGCTCTGATCTCCATTGATTTCGACCACGCCTTCGACAGAGTTCGCCACAAGTCCCTTCTGTCCGCAATGGCCCGCATGGGCTTCCCGCCTGACTTTATCGACATCTTTCAGCGCCTTTTCCGTGGAGCTGCATCCCGTGTACTGGTGACTGGACGGATTGCGGGTCTCTTTCCGATCCGACGGTCAGTTCGCCAAGGATGCCCACTCTCCATGATTCTTTACGCGATCGCACTCGAACCACTTGTCGGAGAGTTGAAAAACAGGCTCTCGGGCATTTCATTGAGGGATCATACCTTTCAGTGCAGAATATATGCTGATGACCTTCTATTACTTGTCCGATCTGATGACGAGGTACGCTCGGTGATACAATGGGTCAATCGCTATGGTTTGGCAGCGGGCAGCCGCATGAATGTGGCCAAGTCGGCAGCGATGCCCATTGGGAGAGGTCTACAGGAGGACGCTTTAGCCCCACTCCCACTAGTTAACAAGATCCGGTTCTTGGGCATAACATTTACACAGGATGTGCGCCGCACGGCTGCCATGAACTATGCACGATTACTACAGGCAATACGCACAGAAGTTCGCCGGAACTTACTTCGACGGATGGACCTCCTACAGCGTGTGGAATACCTCAACCTTCACCGTGGCGACTAAGATGATCCACATGGCCCAGGTCCTACCGATATCGACAGCGATGGCACACAGACTGCAAGCAGCGTTTGGATATTACCTTACCGCCGGACACCTATTCAAAGTCCGCTACGAAACACTCACCCTCCCTCCGCTTGATGGCGGACTGGGACTTATAAATGTACGAGCGAGGGCTACAGCATTATACTTGTGCACAATGATGAAATTGTGGACCCACCAAGATGCTTCCCTTACGGGTCGTCTGTTAGAGGAATTGCTGCCGGCGTCTCTTATGCCACCTGTCACGGTTGCACACATTACACCCTCACTCTCGCACCTCTCGGCATTTATTCTTGAGTATAGTTACGTGCACCCAGATCTTCCCAACACTCGCACTCCCAAGGCGAGAGACTTTTACAGACTGCTGCTAAGGTCCACCCCTCGCAATGTGATTGAGAGGAAGAGCCCTACGACCCTATGGCCTGCATTGTGGAGAGCGGTCCAGAAGTCGTTCCTCCCCACGCGGGTACGAGCCGCGTGGTACCAGGTGGTGAACGGGAAGGTTGTAACACGACAAAGGCTGCACGCTATTGGGATGGCGGATTCCCCCCTTTGTCCACATTGCCACCTCGTGGATACTGACGAATACCGTTTAACATGTGGATCGGCGTTAGAGGTATGACTGCTAGTGCAGAAGATCCTCGCCTGCTACCTACGTATCGCGCCTCGCACAATTGAGCCACGGCTCCTCCTTTGTCCAGAGGATACTTATTTCCCACCTGCGAAGACTCATGCTCTCACATGGTTTAAAGGCATGTCCATATACTACCTCTTTCAAGATGATGAGAAGATGGTGCTTGATTACTGGCAATTTCTCCAGAACAGTCATAGCACACTTGAGTGTACACCCCGATACCAACAACTATTTGCGAACTATTTGCGCAGTGTCTTCGATAAACCCCCTCACAGTTGGGGAGTACCGGGCAGATGATGATCGCCTTCATGGGGCACCACACGCTGAGAAATGTTGTACCAATTTGGAACATGGAATCTGTATGCAGATGGGCCATGCACATGGAATGGCGTGCGGGATTTGGTTACATTTTTCTTTCTTTATTATCTATCATCACACTATTGGTTTCAAATTCTATTTCATAGTTTAGAAGGAACTCTTGTTCTGTTGTTGATATGGATGTCCATTCTAATTTTGTTTGTCGTAACTGCAAGACGCCTTTTTCCATCATTTACAATTTAAAAAAAAAAGTAAAATAAAAATAAAAATAAAAAAAATAAAAAAAACGGCCAAGGTAACTGGCTACGACTTGGAGAACCCGGGTTCGAATCTCCAAGAAACCTAGCGGATGTTGTTCTTTTCGTTTGTATTTTTCCATATATCAATTAATAGGTTCAAAAAAAAAAAGTGGTCAGCGTGACAGAATGTCAATACTAAGGGCCCGGGTTCGATTCCCGGCTGGGTCGGAGATTTTCTCCGCTCAGGAACTGGGTGTTGTGTTGTCTTAATCATCATCATTTCATCCCCATCGACGCGCAAGTCGCCGAAGTGGTGTCAAATCGAAAGACTTGCACCAGGCGAACGATCTACCCGACGGAAGGCCGTCGTCACACAACATTATTGTTATTAATGTGTTTCTAAACCTGGCTTCAAAGATGGTGTGTTCCTTCGACTCAGACTTGATTCGACTAGGATGAAGGGGTGAGCAAGGGGCACAGTGCATGCCATTAATTGTATGTTGATGGGCAGGTGGTATATGCTGCAGGCGACATGTGTCCACGATCACAGCTACAGCCAACCTCTACATCTGGAAACATCCAGTCAGCTTTTCAGCAGGCCGGAATAGAAGATGTGGCCACACTCAAAAATAAAAAATTCTTTCTCAGCTTTCCATTCAACTTCGTATGTTCTTGAAATCTGGAAGCCACAAGTTAAAATGTGCTTCATCTATTTCTTACTTTTTATTAATTTTGCAGTTGTTGGAACACATCCGATTAATTAAATTATTCGAAAATAAAGATAGTTCTTATTGCCCATATAGTGTACTAAACATTTATTTACCTTTACATATTCCCGCTTCAGTGCTTTATAAATCGTTTCACACGTTTCTGGAATTATTTTGGTTAACGTGCAATGTGATATTCGACTGCTGTGTTGTAAATTAGGGTAGGTCTCTCTTGTATCAAGAAATCTCAGTGTCATGCTTTGTCTGTCTTCTGCAGGTATAACATTTCTCAGGTATAACATTTCTCATATAAAAGTAGATGTCCTCCACTTGCAGCTCTCGTATCAAATTTTGCTGAATGCTTTTACTATCTAGACGTAATACCTATGGCTTTATCCAAATAGTTTTCCTTTTTTCCGCCGCTTTTCTTCCAAATACACACACAGTGCAAGTGTGGTACTAGTAACTGCAGCGTATAATAACAAGCTGTTATCCGCCATCTGAATTTTGACGAAAAATGTGACGACAGTGTAATACCCCTTTATAGCGCAAAGTCAAAAATCTTTGTCAAAGAAATTTGACGACTATTTGATCATATTTCTTTGTCAAAGAAATATGATAGTGTAATACCGACCTTAAATAATGCAGTTTCTTTGGGGGCCCACCAGAGAAAGAGGGCCGACCCTATAAGCGAGCCCGTGAACTAACTGTATGCTCTCTGAAATCGCGCTCGTCATAAGTGAAGGTACATCAGGGTATCTCAGTATTAGAAAGTACAAGCCAAGCAGCATATAAAAGCACGACAGCTCCATTTCAAACTTTCAGCTAGCAAGAGCATAATATTTTGGAAAACAAAGTCAAACTGATAGTCAAAGGAGAACTTGCTTACGACATAGATATGGGAGCACAGCGACTAATTTCTAAAGTCAGCAGCGAACTGGAAGGGATAAATTCTTAGGACATTCTCATTAATGTATCACTCAAGGCAAAAAAAAATTTGAGACGTTGATACACTACTAGTCATTAAAATTGCTACACCACGAAGATGACGTGCTACAGACGCGAAATTTGACCGACAGGTAGAAGATGTTGTGATATGGAAATGATTAGCTTTTCAGAGCATTCACACAAGTATGGTGCCGGTGGCGACACCTACAACGTGCTGACATGGGGAAAGTTTCCAACCGATTTCTCATACACAAACAGCAGTAGACGGCGTTGCCTGGTGAAGCGTTGTTGTGATGCTTCGTGTAAGGAGGAGAAATGCGTACCATCACGTTTCCGACTTCGATAAAGGTCGGATTGTAGCCTATCGCGATTGCGGTTTATCGTATCGCGACACTGCTGCTCGCATTGGTCGAGATCCAATTACCTTTAGCAGAATATGGAATCGGTGGGTTCAGGAGGGTAATACGGAACGCAGTGCTGGATCCAAATGGCCTCGTATCACTAGCAGTCGAGATGACAGGCATCTTATCCGCATGGCTGTAACGGATCCTGCAGCCACGTCTCGATCCCTGAGTCAACAGATGGGGACGTTTGCAAGACAACCATCTGCACGAACAGTTCAACGACGTTGGCAGCAGCATGGACTATCAACTCTGAGACCATGGCTGCGGTTACCCTTGACGCTGCATCACAGACAGGAGCGCCTGCGATGGTGTACTCAACGACGAACCTGGGTGCACGATTGGCAAAACGTCATTTTTTCGTATGAATCCAGGTTCCGTTTACAGCATCATGATGGTCGTATCCGTGTTTGGCGACATCGCGGTGAACGCACATTGGAAGCGTGTATTCGTCATCGCCATACTGGCGTATCACCCGGCGTGATGGTATGGGGTGCCATTGGTTACACGTCTCGGTCACCTCTTGTTCGCATTGACGGCACTTTGAACAGTGGACGTTACATTTATGATGTGGTACGACCCGTGGCTCTACCCTTCATTCGGTCCCTGCGAAACCCTAAATTTCAGCAGGATAATGCACGACCGCATGTTGCAGGTCCTGTACGGGCCTTTCTGGATACAGAAAATGTTCGACTGCTGCGCTGGCCAGCACATTCTCCAGATCTCTCACCAATTGAAAACGTCTGGTCAATGGAGGCCGAGCAACTGGCTCGTCACAATACGCCATTCACTACTCTTGATGAACTGTGGTATCGTTTTGATGCTGCATGGGCAGCTGTACCTGTACACGCCATCCAAGCTCTGTTTGACTCAATGCCCAGACGTATCAAGGCCGTTATTACGGCCAGAGGTGGTTGTTCTGGGTACTCATTTCTCAGGATCTATGTACCCAAGTTGTGTGAAAATGAAATCACATATCAGTTCTAGTATAATATATTTGTCCAATGAATACCCGTTTATCATCTGCATTTCTTCTTGATGTAGCAATTTTAATGGCCAGTAGTGTACATTACTAGGTAAACATTTGATGGAAACTCGAAGAATTTTCCTACTCTTAAGTGGTACAAAAATGAACTACAGAGATCAAATTGTGACTCAGATATGGCTGATGATCAATGTGAATGTGAAACAGAGCAGAATAATTTTGGCATTGATCTCATTTTAATGTCTATTTGTGATCAGTTCACCAATCTTTGGATTTAGATTTCCATATATAAATTAAAATTTCAGGTTCCTCTGGCAATATCTTCATAATTTAATAATTTTAAAATACAAATGAGTTTCGCTACTATTAAAATCCTGTAAATGAGCAGAACAAGTAAAACATCACTGAAAGCTCTCAAAAGCATATTACGATTATTGTAGTTTTTTTATTTTTTTAATAATATAAAAGAATATGAAACTTAATCTCATTTACTTTATGTCCAAAAACCTACAATTTCACAATTGATACTCATGTAAAAGATTCATAGCAATCTAGCAAAAACTGACTCCTTCTAGCAAGTTCACATCAAAAGTGGACATGTACGCATTTTGGTTTCAAAGGCGGATATCTGTATTTTCAAAGATAATTCATGTAGTTCAGTTGGTGTTGGGCGCTTTGCCTAAAGCAGCATGGAAGTATATAAGCTTCACAGTCTGTAAAAAAAAAAAAAAATTATGTTGATCTGAATTTTTTGCAAATGATAGAAGCCCATCTTTTATAATAAGCTACTCATACGGCAATAGCAGAGCTGAACAAAGATTTCTGAACAAAACGGTTCAGTTGACGTTTTAACGACTGGAAAAAGAATAGATGTAATCAAAAAGTTGCAAGCAGGTGCCGAATTTTCTGCCTGGAGTACTTCCCCGTCTGTAGTATGTATTTAAAGCAGAGTGTGTTTTCTACACGTGTTACATCTTGATTTGAATTTTGGGGTATTAAGGAACCTACTGTACATACTATAATCCTTCTGAGTATAGTATCAATTATTCTGCCTTTCTGTCCAGTATTATATGACAAAAACAGATGCCAATGACCCCGCACTTGGTTCAAGCTGCGGCCTCTGAGGAAGATGTGTTGACATGCTTCAAGAGGGATCATCGGTCAGCATTAGCCATGTGGTGTAAGCATGTCGTCTTCCAACTACAGCTACACTCACATCATCTGCAGATTGTTTAGGACTACCCGTAACGAGTGCAGTTTGTAATGACAAAGTAGTGCTTACTCAGCCACAATTCCTAACTTTGGTGCTATTCATTGTTGAAAGCACATTTACTAAAAAAATGGTTCAAATGGCTCTGAGCACTATGGGACTCAACTGCTGAGGTCATTAGTCCCCTAGAACTTAGAACTAGTTAAACCTAACTAACCTAAGGACATCACAAACATCCATGCCCGAGGCAGGATTCGAACCTGCGACCGTAGCGGTCTTGCGGTTCCAGACTGCAGCGCCTTTAACCGCACGGCCACTTCGGCCGGCGCATATTTACTCAAGACGGCATTGGGAACTCACAAACACTGAAATTTGGACAGACAAAAATCTGCATTTATGGTTATAAGTAATCAGCAGACAGTTCAGTGAATGTACGGGATAGTACAGTCCGTATCTAATGCCGGTTACTAGACTAACGAGATTGATTTACCTCATTTTTTGTAGAGATGTTTGTATCGTCCTCCTTCACATAACTGGCTTTCGCAAAAATATGTTTCATCGTCTTTGCCTGTGCCTAACAGAAAGTAAAATTTGGCAAGGCTATCGATTCCAAACGAAAATCTAACACCGATTAGCGAGGGGGAGGTTTATAGCAAGTTATCTCTGAGGACAACTTATTCCGCCTACTCTCAGTTAAGTTTAGTTCAATTATTTAAAAAATTGTAATCATTCACGTACTGTTCCAACGAAAAGGGGTACCAATGTACTCGGGATACAAAACGATAAACTTAATTAATACTTTTGGAATAAAAGAAAAACAGTCGCCAACCCAACTCGGCACTGTCTGTTCACTAAGTACTTAAAATTACGAACATCAATTAGTAAGGAATAATTTGAAAATGTGGGGCAACAGAAGGCTACACACACGTTTGCAGTAATAAAACATCTCACGAAATAATAATGAGAGAATATTTTAGTTATTATTACACTACTTATTAAGCACAACTAATTGAATTTCGAATAAATAAATCTCACACTGGCTAACTGCTTACTGTTATGCTAAATAGTTGCTTAACCGTACAGTAGCGTTTACTCACTTTTGCTAACTTGGGAGTTGGCAGTGAAATGCGAAAGAAAACTACAGTTGATTTTAGAACTATTTAATAACTACAACTGAAATCAATACAATTGCATCGCCGAAATACGAACCAGGCTAACACACAAAACAGCGTAACAAGTTTGCGTAAAATTAGCAAATATGAATAATTGTTTTCTCTGAAATAAAATCCTTAGTTTGAAATGCAAGGACTTTCAGGCAATCGGCACTAAAATTAATTTTGATGTATTTTTTTCTTTTCAAATAAATTACACTCATTGTTTTAATAACACGAATTAACATGGGACCTACGTGATAAGAATGACTTGTGATACCATAACTGTAAGGTTGAAGTTTCTAAGTTCTTGCAGTAAATATTATTAAAACTAAAAGTTCGCCAATATCACTGGGTATTACTGTTACATCTCTAAAAACCGTTAAATTAGTGGAACAGTCTTACAGTCGTCCGTTGTTGAAGAGATGAAGCCGTAGCCGTCGTCGACAATGCTGCAGAGGCTCCAGAAAAATTTGCGAGCACACATTTATTTAGCAATGACCACTAGCTGAGCAGGATCGTGAATCGAGCTGCCTTGTCATCTGCCCACGCTCGTCAGTTGCTATCGCGGCGCTAATTAAGCTTCTCCTTACGCTGACTTAATACGCAACTCGAGCTCTGGATCACAACACAGTCCGCAGTCAACTGTTCGTGCAGCGCTGGCATTCTGACTCCACATTACTCGCGTCCAGAGACGCTGATACACAGTGCGATTTTACTCTTTGATACACGTCTCTAGCATTTCCCTAACCACCACTGACCAGAATAAAATACAGTTATTTACATTATTATTTACACAGATCAATAAACATTCTGTGCACATACAAATATCATTTAAGATTTGCAAAAATATCTTTTCAGTGGTACGAGGATTAAATTATGGCAATTCTCGTGAGGCTTCCTTTGTAAAGGAACGTTGGAAAACGGGGTTCAGCATTTCAGCTTTTGCTTTGCTACCCTCAGTTCCTGTCTCGTTCGCTAGGGACTGGGCAGTAACTTTGGTGCCACAAACAGTCCTTACAAACGACCAGAATTTCTTTGGTGTCTCTGAAAGATCGCTTGACAATATTCTGCTGCAGTAGTTAAAGAAGGCATCACGCATTGCTCACTTAACAGCCAAACACGTTTCACTCAGCACGTCGTTTTACACCTATTATGCAGTAATCTCTGTTTCTTTAGAAGTTTCTTTTCACTGACTGTATCCGTAGAGGTTCCTTCTCATTATCAACTGTTTTATTGGGTACATATCTATCCAGTGCATGGTCAACTACTCTTTTAAACTTGAGCTAGAGTTACTTTACATGCTCCTGACCTGTGCTGAAAGTTTCATTGAGATATGACACTAATGATTTTTTTCTCTACTTTAGTGAACATATATATCTTTCTGCTTGTGTTAGTTGTCCTTTGTAATTTGGTAATCATTTTTGTCACAACTGCATCATGGTCATTGATACCAGTTTCGACGTGGACATCATCAAAGAGGTCGGGTCTGTTTGTTGCCATAAATCCAATATAATTCCATCACGAGTGGGGTTCCTAACTATCTGTTCTAGGTAGTTTTCAGAGAATGCATTGGTAAAGTTTCGCAGGATGTCTTATCTCGCCCACCAATAACAAAGCTGTAATTCTCCCTGTTGATTATTGGATGATTACAGTCTCCATGGATGATTACAGTATGATCGAGGAACTTACATAGAAGTGTTCGGTTACATCAAGAGATGAGTCTGGTGTGCAATAGAAGAATCCAATTATCAATTTATGCCCACCCCTAATACTGATTCTTGCCCAAACAATCTCATATAAAGCTCTGATTTCTATCTTGGTGATACTGAATTTCTGGTGTACTGCAACAAATACACCACCTCCACTTCCCATTTGCCTATCCTTTCGATGTACACTTAAATTTTCCCCAAAAAATCTCGCTGCTATCAATTTCAGGTTTCAACCAGCTTTCTGTACCTAGTATTGTGTGAGCTTCATTGCTTTTCTATGAAATTGATTAGTCTTTTATAAGAGATTTTCAATTATTTGAAAAAACCATATAGTAGTGAAATAGGCCTATAGTTTGATACTTCTGTTTTTATCCCTTTCTTGAACAGTGGTTTTACTTTACCTATCTTCAATTTTTCTGGGAGCACACCTACTGATAGAGATTAGTTACAGATGTCGACAAGTGGCCTGGCTATGAGGGCAGCACATTTCTTCTAGATGTAGTTAGGGAAATTGTACCAACAAAGAATTTTGGCTTCAGTTCTTTGATTACAGCAACTATTTCCTTTTCATTGGTGAGGTATAGAAAAATAGATTTATTATTATTAGTACATCTGGACTGACTTCTGGGAATAAACTGTAAATTTTGATTTATAAGATGTTCAGCTATTTGTGTAAAGTAGGAATTAAATTTATTTGCTGTTTTTGTAGGTTCAGTTATCACAGTTGACTTCTCCACTAGGCAGTTAACATTATGGGAATCTGTCTGCTCTGCTGCAGTTTCCTTCCTTACAATATTCCATATGGCTTTCATCTTATTGGTGGAATTTTTTATACATGTGTCATATGCCATTATTTTTCCTGTTTGACAACATTTTTGAACATCTTTTTATAGGTTTTGAAGTAAGTATCGCATTCTGCTGACGTGAGTTGTTTGGACAATCTGTGTAATAACCTTTTTTTGTTTGAGAATACCAGCATCCCTGAAGTGATCCATTTATTTTTTGTTTTCCTTGTGTATTTTATTATTTGTGGGGACTTCAATGTAGATTCTCTGAAAGAGGGTAATAGGAAAAGTGACCTTGAAGTATTACTCGGTTCTTTCAATTTGACACCCGTTATTGATTTTCCTACTCGGGTGGTAAAGGATAGCAGCTCACTGATAGATAACTTCTTTGTAGACCAAGATAAGTTTAACCAGATAAATGCTCAGCCTGTTGAGAATGGTCTTTCTGATCATGGTGCACAGCTAGTTACAATATATGACATAGCTCCATTCAGCAATACTAAACAGTCCTCCAAAGTAGTACGTTCAGTCAATGATTTAACAATTGCAAATTTCAGGGAAAGCCTACAGCAGTTAGACTGGGATGAGGTGTACCGTGAACCTGATGCCAATTTAAAATATAATTTATTTCATGACATTTTTGTAAATGCATTTGAAAACTGCTTCCCCAAGAAAATAGTTAAATATACTCGTAAGAAACCTTGTAACAAACCATGGCTTACTAAGGGTATAAAAATATCTTGTAACCGGAAAAGGGAAATGTATCTGACAGCAAGAAAGAGTAGTGACCCAGAAACTATCAAAAATTATAAAAACTACTGTGTTATATTAAGAAAAGTTATTAAAAAATCCAGGAGTATGTGTATCATGTCTGAAATCAGCAACTCTGATAATAAAATTAAAACAATTTGGAATATTATTAAAAGAGAAACAGGTCAACCAAGAGCAGAGGAAGACAGTATTACCATCAAATTGAATGAAAGCTTTACGAACAAAAAGTCAGAAGTTGAAAATATTTTTAATGATCATTTTCTAAATGTTGTGGATATAGTAGGATCCAGGTGTTCATTAGAAGATGCTAGGCTGTTAATGGAAGAGGCCATACCTATGCAATTTGATACAATTGAAATCTCACCCCCTTCTCCCTCTGAAATTAAGAAAATAATAAACTTGCTTAAAAGCAAAAACTCACATGGAATTGATGGCATTTCCAGCAAAATACTAAAAGCTTGTTCTCAACAGATAAGTAAGATTCTCAGCCACCTGTGTAATAGCTCTCTGGAACAGGGCATTTTCCCTGATAGACTGAAATATGCTATTGTTATACCTTTGCATAAAAAGGGGGATAGATCTGATGTCAACAATTACCATCCAATCTCCCTTCTAACAGCTTTATCCAAAGTTTTTGAGAAAGTAATGTATTCAAGAGTAGCTTCACATATCTGTAAAAATGAAGTACTAACAAAATGTCAGTTTGGTTTCCAGAAAGGTTTTTCAACAGAAAATGCCATATATGCTTTCACCAGTCAAATTTTGAATGATCTGAATAACCGAAAACCACCCATTGGGATTTTTTGTGATCTCTCAAAGGCTTTTGATTGTGTAAATCATGAAATTCTGCTAGTCAAGCTCAAGTATTGTGGCATGAGTGGGACAGTGCACAAATGGTTTAATTCGTACCTAACTGGAAGAGTGCAGAAAGTTGAAATAAGTAGTTCTCGTAACATGCAAAGATCAGCACATTCCTCAAACTGGGGAACTATCAAGAATGGGGTTCCACAAGGGTCAGTCTTGGGTCCTTTATTGTTCTTATTATATATTAATGACTTGCCATTCTATATTCATAAAGAGGCAAAGTTAGTTCTCTTTGCTGATGATACAAGTATAGTAATCACACCTGAGAAACAAGAATTATCTGATGAAATTGTCAATACTGTCTTTCAGAAAATTACTAAGTGGTTCCTTGTAAACGGACTCTCACTGAATTTTGATAAGACACAGTACATACAGTTCCGTACAGTGAATGGTGTGACGCCATTAATAAATATAGACCTTAATCAGAAGCATATAGCTAAGGTAGAATATTCCAAATTTTTAGGTATGTCCATTGATGAGAGATTAAACTGGAAGAAACACATTGATGATCTGCTGAAACGTTTGAGTTCAGCTACTTATGCAATAAGAGTCATTGCAAATTTTGGTGATAAACATCTTAGTAAATTAGCTTACTACGCCTATTTTCACTCATTGCTTTCATATGGCATCATATTTTGGGGTAATTCATCACTGAGGAATAAAGTATTTATTGCACAAAAGCGTGTAATCAGAATAATAGCTGGAGTCCACCCAAGATCATCCTGCAGACATTTATTTAAGGATCTAGGGATATTCACAGTAGCTTCTCAGTATATATACTCTCTTATGAAATTTGTGACTAACAACCAAACCCAATTCAAAAGTAATAGCAGTGTGCATAACTACAATACTAGGAGAAAGGACGATCTTCACTATTGAAGATTAAATCTAACTTTGGCACAGAAAGGGGTGAATTATACTGGCATTAAAGTCTTCGGTCACTTACCAAATAGTATCAAAAGTCTGACAGATAACCAACAAGTATTTAAGAAGAAATTAAAAGAATTTCTGAATGACAACTCCTTCTACTCCATAGAGGAATTTTTAGATATAAATTAAGAAAAAAAATTGAAAAATAAAAAAAATAAAAAATAAAAATAAAAATAAAAAATAAAGAAAAATAAAAAACACACAAAAGAATAAAGTTGTTATATTAACTTAAGTATGTTGTTAAATTAACCTAATTATGTCATGTATTGGAAAATTCGACTCGTTCCACATCATTACGAAATATCGTATTCATGATCCATGGAACTAGGATTAATCTAATCTAATCTAATCTAATCTTCCTCTGTCAGAGGGAAGCACAATGCAAAATAGTAGAAAAAATTGCTAATAAAGCTGTTAAATTTTCCATCTTTGTGTTTGCAGTTATAAATCTCTTTCCAGTTTTTTTTGCTCAAGTAATGGAGAAAGTGATTTATATTTTCATTACTGTAGTTTCTACTGGTGGTTTGTAGGTAGTGTTTAAGGTAACTTGCCAGTGAATGGCTGGAAAAACAGTAAGAATTTTCATAAAGTTTATGATCATCTAACCTCATAATGTGAACTCTGAATACAAAGAAATTTTAGGATAATGAAAGTGTTTTAAGGATGAAGATTTTGGTATATTAATAATCAGAATAACTTTGATATAAACTTTATTATATAAACATTTATGTCGGTCAGTAATTTAAAATTTTTCCTGCCAGTCTAAGTTTGAAGTCTATAGACTTATTAACTACTTTTCTTAGATAGTTAAAACTTTGTGCACACATTTATGTAATTGTTATCTAAAATGTAGACTACAATCAAATGATTTCAATCAATAGTTTTTATACTACAAATACATAAATTAGACAATCAAATTTAAGGTAATTTTTTATAATTAATAAGAATATATTTTTCCTCCTGGTGATAGTAAGTTGGTGTCTGTAGTCTACTTTTCTCCAAATGGTAGCCTGAAATATCACAGAAAACTTCAGACCCCTAGCTGAAATAGTTGTTTTTTTTTCTTCTTTTTGCATAAAATAAACATGTCAGAAAATTTGATTCTTGGGAAATTCAGTTTAAAGATACACTTCATCTGTTACTCACCTCTGCTGTTCAGAAAACCCTCCAGTTGCATAATATTCTTGGTTTGTGCTTTCCTCATCTTCTCTCTTCCTTTTCTTGCTCCTCTTTGCTATTCTGGCCTCTTTAGTTGCCTCAAGAACCCATTTTTCACCTTTGGACACTCTCAAGGAATCAATTGCCATCAGTGCTTGTCTCATATTGAAACCAGGAGCTAGTCCCAACAACTCTAAAACATCACACCTGCTAACTGCCCCATCATTAAAGCAAATAACTGCATCTAATACACCTAATCTCATGGTATTGAAACCAACAAACAGTTTAGGCAGGCATTCCCATATCATATGGTTGAAACATTCATTAACATTTTGTGTCTTTCCATGTAAGCACCGTGACAATAGTTAAGTGTCACTTAGGTCCCTGTATATGGGCTTAATTGCTTCCAATACCTCAAACGGCAGGGAGTGATGTTCTGCATAAGTCTCACCATTTGCTATTGCTTTTTTGCATCCATACCATGTGTCTACACCACTGTCGCCAAGAGCATGCTGTGAATGGTCATCTGTAGAAGCTTTATGGAAAAAGGCAGCCCATACTGCTTTCTTCATGGCTTCAATAGTGTCTCAATTCCTTCTTATAGCTAAACCGTAATAGGGCTGCAGTTTATCCACCTCTTCCTTAGTGAGTAGACCCCGACCACAAATTGGTTTGCCATCACTGAGCTGTTTCCTCTTCATATCTTTTATTAACTTATGTAAACGTGTGCCCATCCCCTTTTGGACGTGACCAACATACTCTAACTTATCAATTTTTACAGTTCTTCCATAAGGCATATTTTCCAACACATTTGTAAACCCTTTGGAGTCTCCATCTCCAAGGTACTTCACATACCACACACCATAATTCTCTTCTGACCTCTGAAATATTCTGAGAACTCCCTCTGATTATATTCCACCACTGTATCCAGAAAAATTCTGAACACAAACATGATCCTGGCTATTTCCTTTGCAACCATGGCAGTACTTTGTCATACATTCTATGTCAATCACCTTTCCATTTCATAGGGATGTTGCAGTGACAACACCATTCAATGATAGGTGACCATGCTTCTGCCATGTCCCATCAAAGGCTGCAGCTATATCAGTGGCACCTTCATGGCATAAAACAGTTTCTTCTACTGTTTTCTTCATTGACACAGCACTCACCTGACCAAGACTTTCAAGAAGTAACTGTGTGTACTTCTCAAATATTCTCAAACCTTTCTCCGAATCTACTAGTTTATCTATCGTTTGCAATAGTGTAGCATCCAAGGTGTTGTTAATATACGTCAAATTTTCTCCTGGAGCGATGCTGAATGACGCATCTGGCCAGTACAACGGCAGATGAGTATCTGTAACCTTGGTGACTCCCATGACTGTCGCTGGTAAGCTGAAACGATCCCCTACTATTTTACAATTTGTCCCATTGATTAGCAAACCACTATCCCATAATTCCATCTCGGTGGTTGCTGTCCAATTCCCATTGTCATGACACTTGGCTGATATCTACTCCGTAGCGAATACTGAATACAACCAATACCTCCCAACTTGCTGAAAATGTGGCGTAGGCTTCACTATTATTCTCCGACACTCCGAAGCTTCTGCTTCTGCCCTAAATAACTGGATCTCACACGGCCCCTTGCCCGTGAAAACAACCCGTGATGGACAAATGGAAACTGACTCCGTTAGACATATACTCAACTCTAAACTCGACATAGTAGCATGAGTATCCCCCTCCTTAGAAATTAATAAAACCTCCTGTGTCCTGAACTGTACGCCCTTCCCCATGTGCTCCCATCTGACCAGATAAGGATGCACTGTGTAACAGTGATACTGTCTCCCCACACTAGTTCCTGGAAATCTAATCTCTATATACATTTTAACTAGATCCGTTGTTACCTTAATCCTAGACATATGATAAAAAAGTGACATACTCGCTTCAATTACCGGCACTACGTGCTCTACCCCATCTGGAAACTCTCCCTCTGCCTGCTTCAGACTCCGTATGAATTTTTCTGGTGACATCAACGTCACACTCACCTGCCCGTGCAATGCGTGATGTACTGCCTCTTGCAATTCATCCATCCTCACTCGTGCATCACCAATGCTGTTAACCATTTCCCACAGCAATTTAGCCACTTCCAGCTTCCTTTCCACTATATCCAATCGCGTTTGTACCTGTTCCAGATCCGTATTCAATAATTTCTGTGTTTGTTCTATAAATGCTCGTAACCCTGTAGCCATCCCACGCACCACGCGTGTCACATTCAACAACGCTGTACCTAATCCCTGTATCTCTGTTGTGTGTATATCCACTAACTTCTCTATGCTTTCCTCCCTGTCGTGAATAACTGTTAAAGAATTGTTCAAACCCTCAATATCGTCTCTATCCGCTGTTCCAAAAAATTGTTTTCAGCAACTTCCCACTTGCATTCAACCAACCCCTCTTTACTCTCTTTCTCCTCCCTAGAATCATGCTCACGACTTGGCGCAGTTGTTCCCTTATTTCTTTACATGACCTATCCAAAGCCTCGTACTCTTCTTGCACGTCCCGTAATATTCCGTTCTTAGATGCAACCGTTTCCACACTCGATACCACCTCCTGTAGCTGCTGCATCTCGTTCCTTACCTGCAAGATATTGAGTGCCAGCCGAAGCGTCCACTCGTGACTCGTGAGGACCAGATTCGGTTGCTTCCCGAACAACACCCCACTTCGCAAAGGCATATCCTGTCCCTGGCCAGCTTGTGTAAGCTGCCAGAGGACTACGCCCCATACTATCCACTTGTACCCCATCCTGCGTCACCTACAGAATGGAGAGGAAAGAAAAAAACTCCAATCACTATCCCTTAATACCAAAAAAAAAAAAACCCTAGCCCGTGCACAAAATAATACAAACATGATAATTACTGCTAACTACACATCCCTCGAACGCAACTTATACCTAATACCCGGTTTACTGTCTGCTTCTGGCGCTTCTTTTCGCTTTCTGCCAGAGGGAGAAGTACATATACACGGATCTACTGTAACGGAACTGAAATGATGGTGGGCTGACAGTAATTTGGAGCCCGCGCGTCGGAAACGGGCGCGCTTGTGTGAGACTGCCAGGGAGTGCACCCTGATGCCATCTATTGGCGAAACTGGGAATTAGCGCTGCCTGTCAGACAATGCACTAAGCTCTCGGAGTCAAATGTATTCTTTTTCTTGGTAATTATAAGTTATTACTGTATAATTTAATGTTGTAAAGCGCTAGTAGTAAATTATTATGACTGGTATGGACTCCAGGGTAGTAAATATAAATATTCTTAAATACTAAATGATTTCGGTAAAAAGGTGGTAGGGGAACACCCCCACTCTTGGTGATACGAGCGTAGCTAGGGGTAGCTGGAGACACAGGGACTGAACAATGGAATGGCCTGGGGAGTGTTGACGTGATCGGACGTGCGTAACTGTGCTCACGCAAAAGTGATTGTGCAACAGCGAAGAGGCGAATATCGTCGCCGTTTGTGGAGTAAAACGCGGCGAATGGTTGTTGAAGCCGCCTTTATGCCACTGGGGCTGATTGTAAGAGTTCCTGCGCCCAGATTTTATGGCAGACGTGCAGTAGCTTATACGAGTGCTACAGCTCGTAGTTCCAGCCGCCATTAAGGGCATGAGGCGTGAAGAGCTGCGTTAGCCACATGCATCTCACCACCAGCACCGACACGTCTACCCAAGGCAAGACTGCTTGCAATTGTTAAGTCGAACTTTGTATACATGTAAAAGGAGAATACCAGTTTTCTTTTATGCAAGTGCAGAGGACAGAATATAGTAATGAGTAAAATTACGACACATGTTGTTCATTGTAAAGTGTAGTAACCTCAAACATAGTATAGTGAAATCAGACTGAGGCCACCATCGCCTCTTTCATTTACAATTCTTTTGGTTGTAGAATACTTTAGCGTATAAGAATGTCGAAAAGAGCAACGGTCACACCAGAATGAGTCGCCTATTTATAGTTACTTAAATTTTTCTGAGCAACCTTTCAAATAAAGTCACTTAACTAATTCTGTATCAATGGTCCAAAGAGTAATATCCAAAATCATTAAATAAGTTGAAGGATAGAATTTTGTTAACCGAAGTTGCATAACCTGTCTTGGTAGTAATTACCAAGCCAACTCACAGAAATTGAGAGAGTATTTGCTTTGTAGAATCATCTAGAATGATCAGAAATAGTAATATTCAGAATTAAGTTTAAATTCAACTCAAGCCATTTCACTTTGAAACGAGCCCAAAAATTGATTTATTCTTTTGCTCCTTCAGAGCTGGCGACCGTAGTTATAAGTATTTTCAGGAGGATTCGACGGTAAGTCTGCTGCTCTCGTCGTGCTGACAGGATTATCCACTGCTGCTAGCAGTGGTGATGGGATACATAAGCTCACTACCAAGTTAAGTGGGTCAGGTAGGCAGTGTTACCGTGTGAACTGTAGGGCACTGTAGGCCGTGGATCGAACCCGTTCAATCATCACAGCTCTTAGGGAAATAGTTCGGTTAGGAGTGTACTAATCATTAGGTAAATACTGGCGAGTAACGGTCAAAAATGTATACGCAAGTGAATTTAGCAAGGTCCACGTAGCACCTAGTTAATGTGGTGCAATGGCGAGGGTAGGAGTGGAGTAAAAGTGAGCTGAGCTTGTGGCAGCTGTGCTGGATTCAAATATTAACTACGTGAATTCACTACTGCCTCTTACCATTGGGACTGAGCTATTTACAGTTAAAATACGTAGCAGTAAGCGCAAAGGCGTGACAGCTACAAGTCCGTATTGGTTTTATACATACGGAATTGGGAAGTGGGTCATTCCGTCAGTGGAGGGGGTTAAAACAACCGAGTCAGTGGAGAACATACCCCATTTACTGATGGAAAGATTCAGCGGTTCGGTCGCACTACTACCCCCTGGAACGGCTTAACTCTACTAACGTGAACCACCGTTGTCTTGGTAGGCAATTGTAATTTTACATTGACAGGTGATGTCATTTCTACTACTTGGTACGGTCCCTGGAACTTGTTTGTGAACTTCTTGGTTCTCCCTTCTGGAACATACGGATTAGCTAGTAGCACCCATTGGCCTACTCTGTACTGTGGCAACTTCCTCGTTGTACCTCCCATCCGTTCTTGTCGTTCCAACGCTTTCGTGTTAGCTCGTCTAACTCTCTGCCACACTTCCTTAATGGTTTTCGCAAATTGCCTAACATGCTCGCCCTCCGCTCCCAGCCTTGGACGAAGCATGTAAAAAGGTGATGGCATCTTCCGCCCATACACCACTTCGTACGGCGACAATCCTGTCGGCGTATGTACCTTACTATTATATGCACTGGTTACGAATTGCAAGTACACATCCCAGTCGGTGTGATGACTATTTACATAGTGACTCAACATCTTAGCGATTGTGCGATGCACTCTCTTCATTCGTCCGTTTGCTTGCGGGTGGAATGGACTAGTCCGTAGTTTCTTTACCCTCAGTAACTTACACAGTTGCTTCATCAGATCAGACGTGAAATTAGTATCTTAGTCCGAGATTAAGGACTGAGGTATCCCATACCTGAGTAACCAATTATTAACTAAAGCTTGTGCCACCGTACTTGCCTTCTGATCTGGTAATGCGACCATGACTAAATACTTAGAAAAGTGGTCAATCACTGTTAACACATACTTATTCCTTGCTGCACATCAATTCCAATTTGTTGGAAAGGTCTGTCTGCCTCTGGTAATCTTTGAAGCTGAATCTTTTGATAGCTCAAGTCCGCACGCTGTGAGCATGGCACACAATTCGTGACGTACTCGTCCACGTCTTGACGTCGTGTCCTTCTCCGCTATCCGCCTATCCGCAGCTCTTCTCCCGCCATGTCCTGAAAGAAAATGGTCATGCGCCTGTTGCAAAACTTCGGATCTTAACGCTGCTGGTACGACGACGCGCGGGCCGCATTTTGTCGACCTGCAAAGTAACCTGTCCTGTACTAGGAACTGCGGTTGCTTTCTGAACAATTGGCAATCACTATCCACGGCTTGTGCCCTTTTCCACTCATCTTCAGTCACCCCTGTTACTTGTAATACTGCCACTTTCCTGCTCAATGCGTCAGCATTGGCATGTTCCACACCTGGTTTGTGTATTCCCTCATAATCGAACTCACTGAGTTTCAGCGCCCATCTCACTAGCTTACTCGCTGGGTCTTTCAGATCTAATAACCATTTCAGAGCTGAATGATCCGTCACAACCTTAAACCTTCTACCGTACAGGTAACATCGAAAGTACGAAATCCCGTATATTACCGCTAACAATTCGTTCCCCGTCTTGGAGTAATTTCGTTCCGCCTTGTTAAGTTGACGAGACGCGAACGCAATCGGATGTTCTTTGCCATCAATTTCTTGCCCAAGTACAGCCCCAAGAACGTGATTAGACGCCTCACATTGTAATATAAACTCCTTCGAAAAGTCTGGAAACTTCAAAACTGGATCTGATGTCAGTATCCGTTTCAACTCTTGAAATGCTTTCTCGCACCGTGACGTCCACTGGAAGGTAACACCTTTTCTTAGCAGCTTAGTAAGTGGCCTCGCTATTTCTGCGAACCCCTGTACGTATTTTCGATAGTAGCTCGCAAGACCAATGTACGATTGCAATTGTTTAACCGTTTGCGGACCGGAAAATTTCTTACTGCAGAAATGAGACGAGGATCTGTCCGTATCCCGTCCTGACTGATAACATGCCTGAGATAATTTACTTGTGCTTGCGCAAAATGGTATTTGTCCAAACTTAATGTTAGCCATGCTGCCTCTAATCTTTTAAACACCTCCTCTAACCGTTCCACATGTTGCTCTATATCTCTTGAAAAAACTATAATGTCATCCAGATACACCATGCATTTTTTCGGTTTCATCCCGCGAAGGACTCCATCCAACAACCTCTGAAATGTTGCTGGAGCGTTTTTTAGTCCAAACGGCATTCTTTTATACTCGAAGTGACCACAATGAGTCGTAAATGCTGTTTTTGGCCTGTCCTCCGGACATACTTCAATCTGGTGATAACCGCTTCGCAAATCCACAGTGGAGAAAAATTTACACTGCCCTAGGTTGGCTACGTTTCTGTGATATTCGGAATCGGATATACGTCCGCCACTGTCCGTTCATTCAAATGGCTGTAATCGCAACAAAAGCGAAATTTTTTCGACCCGTCCGGTGTCTTCTTCGGAACTAGGACTACGTTACTAGACCAAGGACTATTACTCTGCTGGATTATCCCATCTTCCAGTTGTTGCTCTATTAAATGCTCTACTATTGGTTGTAATTGTTTCGGTAGTCTGTATCGCTTACGATACACCGGAGCGCGATTTCCTGTCGGAATACGATGCTATGCTATCGGTGTAGCAGGTAACGAACCCTGTGCTTCAAACAATGCTTTATACTTTAGTAATAACGCTTCCATACCCGAACGATCATTTCCTCTCAAATGATTTACCTTGTCACGAAGTGCAGACGTGCTGACGGTGTGCTTTACATCACATCATCGAAATATCGATGTCCTCTTCATCCATTAACTCTACTGTGGCTATTACTAATCCCTTCGGCAGGTCGACATCATCCCGCCCGAAGTTATCTAAACTCACCGGAACCATAAACTGCCCGTTTATGTCCGTTGCCCGTGATACACTCCTACGAATAAAGCAATGCTTTTCGTCTAAAACCTCATTATTCGGTAGTGGCTCTACCAAGAATAATCCCTGCCGTGGCACATCGACATCCACCGGTACCCAGATCAATTTCCCTGTACCTGTTCGTTCTTTGTTACATGAAATCACCTTTAATGCACTTGTACGCAGTTTAGTTGGTATCACCTTAGTTATCGGTGCACCTTGCGACTTTGAAACATTTGCAACGGCTGTACCCAATGAGAACAAGTTCCCATCGAGTTCCACCGTATGTTGCGAAAGGTCAATTTTGGCGTGATGTTTAATCAGGAAGTCCAACCCAAGTATCGCTGAAAATCCCTGTCCCACGGTTGACAACACCTCCATTTGCTCCCGGAACCACGCGTTCGCTATCTTAAACTTGAGCTGTGCTGTCCCTAGTGCATCTAATATTTTAACACCTACTGCGCGCAATCTGTATCTTGGATCTTCCAATCCTTTCTTGCCCACGAGGTCCACACTGACAACTGATACATGCGCTCCAGTATCCACTAAAACTCTTCGCCACTTATCTTTTATCCAAACCATCAAACTACAATCCGCCTCTTCGTGCACTCTCTGAATACCTCTTTTCACTGGGAATACCTCCCGACGGCAGGAACACTCCCTATTTCGTTTAACAGTTTTTTACCTGCTGTATCTTAACCCGTTTCTTGGCTTTACACTGCTGTGCCTTATGCCCTATTTTCGGACAATTGAAACACTGCGGTTCCCGACATTGTCCCTTAAAATGACCTTGCTTCTCACAACGGTAACACTCTTTGGAAGACGAAAAAATTTTCTTGTCATTGCGACTTCTAGTGGCGCTATCCACTTCCTGCAAATGTGTAGCTATGCGTAATGCTGCTTCTAAGTCACATGGATTTTCCATCCGTATCCGGCGTGAAAAATCCGGTGAGACCCCTCGCAAAAATGCGTCTAAAGCTCTATTCTCTGCTTCTTTCAATAGGACTTCATTTGCACTTGCATCTTGCGTTAACTCATACGTGTGCGCATTCGTTCTCCTAGTTCTGTCTGAAAATTCTTCTACCGTTTCAACCGTTTTTTGCATCATCCTCACCAATTTTTCTCTAAAAAATCTGGCACTGTTTTGTTTCCTAAACCTTTGAAATAATTCCTCAGCCAACTCTGCGAACGTAGTAGCATCCTTTAACCCTTCGTGGTATGCCACATAAGTCTTTGCGTCACCTACTAACCGTAACTTCGCCATTTGCAAACACATTTCATCCGACCAGCCACAGAGTGTAGCTGTACTACGTACGTCACCAATGAAAACATTCACATCCTCTGATGTTTTATCCGAGAAGGCAGGTATCAAATTAGCCGCTGAACAATCTGCCACACCGGAAAAGACAGTACCCTTGCATTCTACGCTATCGCTTCCGAGCCTGATTGAGTATTTTGCAACAATTGTTGCTCCATCCACTGCAAGTGCTGCTTTTGCAACTTATTTTCTTCAATCACTTTCTTAACTTGCTCTGTCAATGCGACTATGGCGTCCCTTGTCCGGGTTGCACGTGTCTCTGGCATTTTCCGTGTGGTATACTTCATGTCACAAAAATAAAATTGTGTTACCCAGAAGCAAGTTAATTCCTAGCACGTCTAATGGCAAGCCATCTAGACTTCCCACATTGCCCCGTTACATGACCATAGAAGCCACACACATCACAAGTGCTTGGTACAAATTTATCGCAAGGAGCGACGTGACCTGCTAATCCACACACTACACATTTAGATGGTACTAAGTTAACGTGACGATCATTCCCACGAAACTGCGATAAGTCTACAGGGCTGCTAGGCCTTTCAAATGACATTCTCACATCCCTTAACGTTACCCTCGACATGTCTAGCTACACAGAAAACATAGAGAGAAGGCAGTTGCTGGACTCACCCTATTCGGTGTTTCTCGGTTGCTCCGTACGGTGCTAGTCAAGGTCGTGGCGTGGGTGCGCCTGACACCACTTATTACGACTCTGCAGTACTTGTAAGCAGCAGACGCAGTGGCTGCGCCAAAGACTGAGACGGTGTGGAGTCTTATAATTATTTAGTGAACTTTCTTTACAATTTGTCCCTCGTCGTTGCTGCCCAGCCCTGCGGATCCCTCCGCCTGGCTGCTGCTGTGTAGATTCTCCGACAATGTGCGCAACACGCGCCACTGGTCGCACTCTGAGCCTCAGGTCACCAGTGCTCCGCTGAAGCCAGGAAGCCCTGTGGTTGAGATGAGCTTGTCGCCGTGAGGTCAGCTGACGACGCCTGCTGCACCGGCGGCTGGGAAGCAGTAAGTCGCGATGTCCGCGAGGTCCCGTCATGGACGAACCATGCGCCGTGGGGCTAGGTTGCCGTGAAGTCCGGGCGTCAGTCGCCGGCGGCGCCTGTGACCAAGAGCGCGCTGTGGCCGGTCCTGCTGGACATGGTGCCGACCAAACCCGGGCCAACCTCCACAGCTGAAGTTGACATCTGGCGGTGAACGGATGACTCCTGCGAGCTGGAACAGACTTCCGGAATCGTCACCTACGAAAACTGAACATTAGGACACGGACCACGTCCGTCCTCCGATCTGAACTGCTTCCTGATGGCTTCTGTCTGTTGCTGCCTGCGCTCCACTATTTATATCCGGCAGGAGGTCGTTTTTTGCCCTCGGTGGTAGCATTTTGTTATTACTCCCGCAGTGTATTGCAGCGTAACTTAGCGTGCTGGCCTCGCTTCCCCTTACTCATCACTCTCCAGGCTTCGCTCGGCGCTTGGTCTGTGTGCGTCCTTGCGTCAGCTGGTTGGTAGACTGCTTCTGTCAGCAAGGCTATCTGTGCCGCGCTTACTTCGCAACGCCTTGGTCGCCGGCTGCCTCTGTTTTGTCATTCTCCACTGCGTGAAGCAATGCTTACTACATGTGGCCGCAACATTTAGAAGTGAACATAAAGCACTCAATTCACCAATTATGGAAACACATTCCGTTACAGTGTTTTGACCATACTTTATAGAAATGTCTCTCTGGGTACCCAAATATTTTAGCTTCTGTCTCACACACACACACACACACACACACACACACACACACACACACACACACACAAACAAACAAACAAAGGAAAACAAGCCGGCCGGAGTGGCCGAGCGGTTCTAGGCGCTACAGTCTGGAACCGTGCGACCGCTATGGTCTCAGGTTCGAATCCTGCCTCGGGCATGGATGTGTGTGATGTCCTTAGGTTAGTTAGGTTTAATTCTAAGTCTAGGCGACTGATGACCTCCAATGTTAAGCCCCATAGTGCTTAGAGCCATTTGAACCATTTTGAAAGATGTTCCCGATGTCTGAATCGATTCATTTAACTACCATGTTTTTCATAAAAACTCTAAATATTAATTTAAGATGGAAAAAAATCGAATTTTTGAACCAGATACACTAGCAAGTGACCTTAAATTGCAGCTCAGTTTCCATACTCAGAGTTTTTGGGCTGAGTGATCGCCAAAGTCCGTGTTTTTTTTTTTATGTTTTATAGTTCATATCTGATCATTGGTGGTAGATGAAATCTACTATAGAAGCTGCTTCTATAGTAGATCTCATGTTAAAAGTTTGCAATAGCTTCAGTAATTCATTCTTTTCTCTGGCATCCACTGCAAAGTCAATATTAAAATCACCACATACAATAACTCTTCTGTTTCTTTGTGTCAGTTTGTTCAGTGAATATTGCAAATTTTTTTGGAAAGTATTTATGTCATCAGTTGGAGCTCTGTACAAACGAATAATTGATAGTGTAGTGTTCACTACCTCACCTCCAGATAGTACCATATCTTTTTTTTCTTCATTTTTTCAACAGGAATTTTTATATTTACAATGTTTCTATTATTTCTTACAAATATACAATTGACACCATGTTCAAGAATTTTTGTACATAAATAAACACCTACCTCAAGTTAGATAGGGACACAACATACCAGCCCTCATCAAGCCAATGTTCTGCGACACATAATAATCAGTTAGTTTTTAGTTCATTTTCTAAGAGGATTCAGGTGGTGGTGGTTAGTGTTTAACGTCCCGTCGACAACGAGGTCATTAGAGACGGAGCGCAAGCTCGGGTTAGGGAAGGATGGGGAAGGAAATCGGCCGTGCCCTTTCAAAGGAACCATCCCGGCATTTGCCTGAAACGATTTAGGGAAATCACGGAAAACCTAAATCAGGATGGCCGGAGACGGGATTGAACCGTCGTCCTCCCGAATTAAGAGGATTCAAATTTCACTTATTTTACTAATTAATGATTGCACATTTTGATGAAAAATAACCAAGTACATATTTTTGTATTTACCTGTGAGGTCTTGTGTCCTCACAGAAAATCCTGGCTGTGAATGGAGTTCTCATTCTCTTGATATTTCCCTCATTGACTTGTTGTCTGAAGCCGTGGTCCCCACTGTGATGGGCTGTAATGGGCTGGTGTCCTTTAGTGATCATGCTATTTCTGCAGGTGCTGCTACTGTTGTTAATGCTGTGTTCCTGATAATGTTGATGAAGGTACTGCTACTGTTATCATTTTCTCAACCACTGTTTTTGTTCCTCCTGCTGCTGGTGCTATTGTATCTGCTGTCCCTGTTGGCTCTTCTGTTACTGTGGCTTTTCCTGATTCTACTGTTGCTTTTGTGTCAGGCACAACTGCTGCTGCTGTTTCTGCTTCTGTTTGTAATTTAATTTCTGCTGCTGCAGGTTCTGAGGCTGATCCTCCTGGCAGTAGAGGACTTGGTCTCATAGTCGCACTACTTGCAGTTTTTAGAAAATCATTGATTTTTTTTGGCTGAAATATATTTTGTCCTTTTTGTTTAGGTGCATCCCACGTTTTGTGAAATGAGCTCTTTCTAAGTCATCTGTGGCGAAAAATAAAGCATTTATGGTTGATCTGCAAAATTTTTTGTATATCCTGTTTCCTTTCTGAATTTCTTTGTTTATACAGGATGAAACAATTAGGTCATGCCTGTGTGGGATGCCTACAGATTGATTCCATATCTGATTCAGTATAAGACTCAAACTGCAAGTTGCTTCTTTTAATTCATTTCTATACACATCATTTGCACCACTGATGATTACAATGCATTGGTTTTGAGTGGGACTATTTTTGTTTATAGATCTACAGTTTTTCATGATTTCTTGCATACGTGCACCTAGTTTTATGAAACCTATAACTTTCAGCTCATACTGGTTGTGTAAGGTTTCAGTTAATTTCCCTGCCATGGCTGTCTGCATATAACACAGTTTCTGTTTCTTTACAATTCATGACCGCCTGCTTTGTTTAGTTTATGGTATTATTTTCCCGCACAGTTGTTTGAAGAGAAATTTTGCTTGCATTCCTGCTTGTATTCGATGCGGGATTACAGTGTATGGTGTGTAAGTGATCACTAAACATATTACTTTTTGATGCATACTGCTGTACAACATCTATAGATCCACTGTCTATAAACTCTTGCACCCATATCTGTTTCTACAAGTTAGCAAGCACTGATTCACTGAAAGATCAGGGAGAGAATGTTTCTTTCCGCCTTATGCACTGGTAATTGTTCCTACATTTTGATTCTGAAGCATGTTTTGGTAAACACCATGCCATGTGTTCCAACTTGCTGATATATGCCCTTACTGCTGTGATGTCCTGTTCCAGTACTTCTAACATGTTTTCTTCACGTCCTAAACAGTACATTTCCATTGCTGCTTCATGATCATTACAGTTAGGTTCACAGTTACATATTTTACTTTTCAAGAACACCTGGGCTAAACACTGTGTATGATACCACCTGTGAGCTTCCAAGCTTAATCTAACACCTTTTAGCACGTGTTCACCACATGATATACACTTAATTGACTCTAAATAGCTGCAGTTTATGGAGCACTTGACTAGGACTTGTATACGTTCCACCATGTTGCATCAGTAAGTATAAAATGCAAGTTCCATCAAAACAAATAATGTCTCATGAATAAAATGGAGGGCATTTCAACATCAACCGGAGAATATGAGAAGGCAAGTGGATCATTAGCAGATGTGTTATGTGGATCACAACATCACTCAGCAATAACTAAAAATTTAACTGATACACCTGTACAGATGCAATCTAATGTCACACAATTATTGAATCACTACAAGAAAAGGATGTGTGGCTATATATACAAGAACAATGGCCGCAAGTCCCAGATTCTAAAGGTCAGTAAATATTTTTATGTGTTGCAATAATGGATCTGTAGACACATGAAGGCCTGAGCAGGAAATATCATAAGTTTCAATGAGCAGTTTGACCATTAATAAAGCTATGCAGATTTAGCTGGAGACTCACTGTTTGTGAGAACTTTAAAGACGATTTTCTGTGAGACTACTCTGATTCTGGACATCTAGATTGTTTTATTCCAGTTTTGAATTATTTCCAACACTAATGTTCCCAATGGGAATTACAGGTAAAACTTGACAGCTATTGACAGCTTGCTTTTAGACCCAATTACCTGCAGGATTGTAGGTGTAAAATCAATATTAAATGGTTATATGATACTAATTGTCAAATCTAGCAGTAGAACATGTTGACTAATTAGGCTTGGATCTTACAAAAAAAAATAAAAATAAAAAAAAATAAAAAAGCTGTATAACAGAAACATAAACAACATTGAGTAATATGTCTCATAACAATTTACATTCTTTATCGACAAATATTGAGGATAATGAAATTGAGTTCCTAGATAACAGTTGTTAAAAAAAAAATACCCCTTCACCCAATTACAGAGGTGTTACAGTATTTTCCTGGCTATTGTGATATTAAAATCTTATGCTGACTTAAATGGCTCACTCATAAGTTATCTTTGAAACCACTTAATTACTTGAGATATATTTCCTAACATACTTAAGTATTCTTGTCAATAAAAATGGAGACAGGAAATTACCTCTAATTACTATCCAGTTTCACTACATCCAGTATCTTTAGAAAGTCATTGAGAAAGTGAATTACTGTAGAATGTGACCTTTTCTTTTTTCCACAACATCTTAACAGCCTCTCAGTTTGTCTTTTGTGGAGGTTTCCTGCAAAGAAAGCCATATATCAACTTGCAATAGAGGTCCTAATATGCCTGTACACCATCTTTGTAGCTCACATCTCCAACTACTGCTATTATGCTCAACCTGACAGCATACGGTTCATGTTCATAATGGAAAAATTTTCTTCTCTGTTACATGATTACCAAGAAAGATACGGTGGAGGTGTAAACATCCTGATCATCAAAATTTGCATCAGGAATCTGAGTTAAATGCTAAATATTTCCACAGTGTCCAGTGGAGTAAGAGTATATGACATTGTTGATGGAAAAGGGGGAGGGGGGTGCAGGGTAGATGTGGGTTTATGAAATAATTTTAATGCATTTTGGTAGATCAATACCAGCTTCTAAGCAGCCATAAAAAAATTCCAGTTCTAACCTTGTAAAAACCAACCTAATACTGACATATAATTCATTTTCTTAAAAAAAGACCACACTATATTTTTTTGTTTCTTTTAGAGCTAGAGGGTGAGGAGAGGGGGGACAGCACATGCCCTGGGTACGGGCACACTTGGCTGATAGTGAACTATGACAGATGTGGATCTTAAGTTCAGTAGCCCTTTAATGCTATTCAAATGGAATAGGGAGTCAGCTTCAACCAGGTTTCACCATGTCCATTCTCTCTCACTACAACTTCATGACCATCAACACTGCAAATGTCACACTAAATTTCAGTTGTCTATACTCAGCTAAGAAATGTAAGCCAGCTCTGTCAATTCACCACTGGTGCCACTCACAAGGGCAGAAAGCTGAATTCCTTCTTATTCATATTTTATAATTCTATTATAACAATATTGGCAGGGCCAGTTTGAGAATACTTTTTCCGCGCAAGTGACTTTATCAGCTGTGGCCCTACCCCTCATCTCTTTTCCCTTTTATACTTCCAACTGTGTCAGTTTACTCTACTAATAATTGTGATATGCACTCTGTATAGAAATATCAACAGTTGTAGTGTGACTGACATCCCTCTCAGCTTGGCATATCAAGTGGTAGCTTGTGCAGCTTGGGCATTAAACTGGCCCTTATGTTGGGACCCCCTTTCCTTTTAGAAACTGGTATCAGAATATAGTTATTCATGCATAAACATTAGCCAGTAATTTTACACCCTTGTTTTTCCTAGAATTTCCTGTATATACAGTAATGTGGAAATACCTCTCTTTATATGTCTGGGTGGCTTACCACACTCTGTGTAATTCTCCTTGAAGCATGCCAAAAGCTTGAATAAAATGCCTTATACCACCTAAAGAAGCTGTCCAGTCGGTCGGTCAAATAACTCAAAAATTTCATCCTCCCCCCCCCCCTCCCCACACCAACCCTCTTAACTCCTCAATCCCATCAATTCATCCCTCCCCCAGAGTACAACCATAACCATAACCTAATCAAATACCTCACAACCCTAGTTCCCATTCCGTCCTAAACTTCTCATCCACATCCCGCTCTGATCCCAAGACATCTCTTCTTTTCAAAGGCATAGCCTTGAGTCCTACACTCAATTCAACCACACTGCCCTGGTCAAAGCTCTCTCATTCACCCATAACCTTAACTAGAAATATCACTTCATCACTCAATCTCAACCTACATCCGACAGAGTGAACATAAAACTTTGCTCAGAACCGATTAAAGGGCATCCCTAGCCTGTCTGATGAAAAGATTTCAGTCACTGACTGTGTATGATGAACATCCTGAGTCAGATGCAGCCGCTTGCTCTGTTTCAGGGCATACCATGAAGAGCTTATGATGCTGATAACTGCAGGTGGTGGCTCATGTCTGTATCAATGGTGTGTGTTGCTTTGAATCAGAAGAGATTCTTTCTGGGTTTGGGTGGCTAGCTGAAGATTACCAGTCTTGCTTGCAAGGTAACAGTGGAGCTCACCATCTGTAGCATCATTGGCAAGATTGACTGTGGACCTTTGGCACAGAGCCAAATGGAGGGTCTCAGTCAGTTCTGTGATCATGTGGCTGCAGATTCCTCACAATCGGGTGGTGGGTTTCCAGGTTCTGTTTAGTAGTTCACAGATACATTACAGACAGGAATCGGCTACATGGATATTGGGTGCTGCAGGGGAATGAGCAGTTTTTAGATTAGAGGGTCACGTGAAATTAAGGAAAGGACAACAGTCTAAAAGAGTGTAAGACAAACATGGGAAAGTAGACCCAGCAACAATCAGTATTGTATTTGTAAAGTGTCATACATGTGTTGGGAAAGAAACACAGCTCCTAGTGCTAATAGGAAGCACTGAAACTCAAATTGTTATAGGTATGGAAAGCTGACAAAGGCTGGATTGAGTTCAGTAGAAATTTTTGCAGATGACCTACTGTTATTCAGAAAGGACAGATCATATACAGTTGGTGGTGGAGTGTTTATTACTGTTTACCTTGACCTGGAACTGAAGGAGACAGCTCCTACAGTTAGTATGGACAGAAGCTATACTTGATAATTGGAATGAATTATTAACTGATTCCTTTTACTGATCCCCCAGCTGAGATGATACAGCTACTGAACAGTTCAAAGATACCTTCTGTCTCATTACAAATAAGTGTCCAATTCAAAAAATTACAGTTGGTGGTGATTTCAGTCACCAACAACATGTTGGTGAAAAGTCAGCAGTAGGTATAAAAGCCATCCAAAATCATACTGACTGCTTTCTCAGGAAACCATTTTGAATCATTAGTTCAGGAGCCCACTCAAAGTGTAAATGGTTGCAAAATAATACTTTACCTGTTGGCAACAAATAACCCAATAAAACAGAGAGTATCATGATGGATACAGGCATTAGTGACCACAGGTCATTGTAGCATGACTGAATACTGTAACATCCAAATCCACAATAAATACATGCAAAACATGCCTATTTAAAAAATTTGCTTGACACCTGCCTATGAGACAGTCTTCAATCCTTTCAATCTGGCTGTGTAAGTGTAGATTAGATGTGGTTTAAACTCAGAGAAATGGTATTCATGGCAACTGAGAGAGAGATGTACATTCACAGCAACTGAGAGAGAGATGTACCAAATTAATAAGAGATGGTGTTGATGCAGAATGATACAGAAAACAAGCACGAACACTGTGTCAGAAGCAATGGGAAAAGCACATCAAATGTAAAAGAACATAAAATCTGCAAGATTGGCAAAGTTTTACAGAAGCTCAAAATTTAGGGTGATCTTCAATGCTAGATGCTTTTAAAAGTTTCCACAATGAAACACTGTCTCAAAACCTGGCAGAAAACCCACAGACATTCTGGTTGTATGTTAAGTACAACACTGACAAGACACAATCAATACCTTTCCTGCGTGATAGCAATGGTAATGTTATTGATGACAGTGCCACTGAACGCTAAAAGAAAATAAAGTAAATATTCCAGAATTCAAATCAAGATGAAATTTCAGCATGAGTAACTTAGAAGTACGTACCCTTGGTTCAGTAAACTATCTTAAATCACGTAAAGGCAAGACCTCTGGTCCAAATTGTATATCAGTTAGGTTCCTTTCAGGATATACAGATACAATTGGTCCATACTTAACAATCATATACAAACATTCACTCATCAAAAGGTTAATACCTGAAGACTGGAAAGTTGCACAGGTCACACCAGTACCCAAGAAAATAAATAGGAATAATCCACTGAATTACAGACCCATATCATTAATGTCAATGTGCAGTAGGGTGTTTGAATATATATTGCGTTCAGACATTATGTATCACCTTGAAGTAAAGGATTTATGGACAAATAGTGAGCACAGATTTAGAAAATATCATTCTTGTGAAACACAATTAACTCTTTATTCTCACTAAGTAATAAGAGCTATTGACAGGGGATGTTAGAATGATTCCATGTTTTTAGATTTTGAGGAGGTTTCTGACACTGTTCCTTGCAAGTGGTTTCTAATCAAATTGCATGCCTAGGACTCAAGTACTGGTAACCACAACTGGATACCATGAAGGGCTACACAGAGAGGCTACAGACACTGTTAAACACCCCAGCAATTTCAATAAGATGGTGGAGAATGTGAAATTTAATGACGTCTGGATCCTAGTGCTGAAGGTGTATACAAGTCTTCCACTATTGGGTAACAGCAACAGTGGAGGACAGCAACCAACAATGGCCAACTGCCTCTGTGTATTCACAGCATGTGGCATCACACCACTGTGAAGGAGCACACGGAAATTGAACTTTGCCGCAGTCAATAGCAAGCCACGGTGTGAATCTTACATTCAAAGAAGCTACAATCGCCCTTGAAAATGTCCTACACAGATGGGGATAAAATGATGGGTTTTAATAGAAAACCCATTCTACCAAGCCATAACAGGCCAGAATATTTTATTAAGTGTGACATTTCTGGCCATGAACGTTTACATTTTACAAATGTTCTACCATTGGTCGCTCTGTGTTCCCAATTTATAAAACTGTTCCTAACAACTCCATGCCTTCCATCCAGACTGAGCTGCAGACATTATTTAAAACCTTATGACCTTTACAAGGACTCCTAACTGCTTCAATAAAAATGCATTGCTTCTTGTGATCTACATACCACAACCCCCGTCCCACATCCTACTTAAATAAAAGCACCAGTCACTTCCCCGAGCATCTCAAATCCATACCCAGACCTCTTGCACCTAGAATCCTCCTTATCACATGCATGGCCTTTTCAACCTAAAGCACTACCTTTTCCATCAACCACCTGAAACCTATGCTCACTTTTTCATGGGCAGCAGGGAAGTGGCATTCCTCAAGACCCAGGAGGCTTGGTACAGATTCATCGTGACATCTTTGTGGTCTGGGCTTATGATAAAGGAGAACTAAACCATTTCCTGCAACAGCATACCTACATTTCCCAACTCTGATTCTCCTGACCCTCTTTCAAGTCCAAAGCTACCTTCCTTGATTGTAACCTCCACCTCACTGAAGCTCACATCTAAACCTCAGCCCCATATAAAACCCACAAATAAGCAACAATACATACAATTTGACATTAAAACACAAAAGAATTACAGACACTGGTTGAGGGTGGGCACTGATTTAAATCATCTGGGGTACTTACCTTCTGAGGTGTAAAATGAAATTTTCCGAGGGGTGCTAAATATCTCAAGAAAATGTCTTCTTCAAGTTCTAGATAGTAACAGCAGTAATCCAGAAATTGATTCAAATTACTCGCTTTGAGACAGATGAATGAATTAATTGACAGCATTACATTGCAGTAACTATTTAATGGCTTCTGTAGTGCTGTACACAGTGTTATTATTTTTATTGTTAGTATTATTGTTATTAGAGTGGTTAGACGCAAAGTATTAACAGCTGGAAGTCATCCAATTTCTGTTAATTCAGATGTAAGTGATTTACAAACAGTAAGTATGGTGCACGCACTTGAATCTGTTTGATTTTAATTTGGGTTGCAGTATGCAGGTCAAACAAGTGTCATAATGGAGAGGAATAATGCAGGATAAGTATAAATATCATTCATCTTTCATCATTTTAAAAGTAAAGGTGTTCCAAGAAAAGTTTTTTCAGTCTACAGTTTAGTTAGATGCTAAAGTTAGTGATAATGTGTGTGTGTGTGTGTGTGTGTGTGTGTGTGTGTGTGTGTGTGTAGGGGGGGGGGGGAGGAGTACTAGCTAATGTCTGACTGCAGTCAGGGGTAACTAATAAAGATTGGAAACCACAGATTTAAATCAATGTGGAAAGTTGAAAATCTGTACTTCAGACATGTCCAAAAGAACAGACACCACATATATATAGAATTAAAGTGAAGACAGCTAATGATATCTTCAGTGTAGTTGCACACCAGGTTTGAACCCTTACAGGAATCAGCAAAATGAGGATAATTGGCAAGGAACACTACGTTAGCAGCATGTGGGTAAGCTCACTACATTAGTAGCATGTGGGTAAGCTGAGAATTTGGGTCTGTCACAAATTTTTGACTTTCTATATTGATTTAAATCAGTCCTCACTTGTAGCCAATATCTGTAATCCCTTTGTATCTTAATTAATAGTGGCTGTTGGGTCAAACTGGTGTCTGTTCTTTTTGATAGGTCTGAAAGAACAGATGCCACTTTTATATACATTCTGACGGCTTCTTCCCCTTCCACAGTAAACATTCCTTTCCCTACACCTTAGGTACCCACAAGAAATGTAGTTGTTCCATGACAGAATCCCTAAACACCTACATCAACAACCTCTCCCAGGTCTTCCTATCCCACACCTACCACACAAACCTTAATTACGAACAAATCTCCTGGGAAGAATCCTCTTTTCATCCTCTGACTGATACAGCTCCCACTTTCTAAAAACTCAGCATTACCCCCCCCCCCCCACCCACCCTTATTACCCAGTACCACTGAGACCTTAAATGCCTCGACACATTACTGCACCAAGGCTATGGCTTTCTCAAGTTATAGCCTCAAAATAAGAACCTGTATCCTGATATCTTCCCCACACCACCAACTTCCTTCTAACCTCCATAACATCCTACTCAACCTGTATGACAATCCCAAATGATTATCCTTATCCCAAGTTTCCTAACCCTGCAATCATTCCTGCAATAGAACCTGCCCCATGCACCCTTATTACCTACCACCTACTTCAGATCCACCACTGAAAATCCTACAATATTAATGGCAGAGCAACTTCTCATGTTGTTTATTAACTGACTGGTGTCCACTGCAGTGTTTTTTAATAGGAATGCCAACCCCTTCATTCTCTGAGCTCATGAATAAGCACAGAAGAACTGTCCACTTTGGGGACACCCAGTAGCCAACTGCTAAACATACTCAAAAGCATGATTTAAAGAGACTTGGGTGTCTGCTACACCATACTGGGTATTTGGATCCTCTCATCCGATACTATTTTCACTGAACACTAGTGATAAAAACATGCTCTCATTATCATTTCTTCTTATTATATATGTACAGGGTGTTTCAAAAATGACCGGTATATTTGAAACGGCAATAAAAACTAAACGAGCAGCGATAGAAATACACCGTTTGTTGCAATATGCTTGGGACAACAGTACATTTTCACGCGGACAAACTTTCGAAATTACAGTAGTTACAATTTTCAACAACAGATGGCGCTGCAAGTGATGTGAAAGATATAGAAGACAACGCAGTCTGTACGTCGTCTTTCTGCTGTAAGCGTGTGCTGTTCACAACGTGCAAGTGTGCTGTGGACAACATGGTTTATTCCTTAGAACAGAGGATTTTTCTGGTGTTGGAATTCCACCGCCTAGAACACAGTGTTGTTGCAACAAGACGAAGTTTTCAACGGAGGTTTAATGTAACCAAAGGACCGAAAAGCGATACAATAAAGGATCTGTTTGAAAAATTTCAACGGACTGGGAACGTGACAGATGAACGTGCTGGAAAGGTATGGCGACCGCGTACGGCAACCACAGAGGGCAACGGGCAGCTAGTGCAGCAGGTGATCCAACAGCAGCCTCGGGTTTCCGTTCGCCGTGTTGCAGCTGCGGTCCAAATGACGCCAACGTCCACGTATCGTCTCATGCACCAGAGTTTACACCTCTATCCATACAAAATTCAAACGCGGCAACCCCTCAGCGCCGCTACCATTGCTGCACGAGAGACATTCGCTAACGATATAGTGCACAGGATTGATGACGGCGATATGCATGTGGGCAGCATTTGGTTTACTGACGAAGCTTATTTTTACCAGGACGGCTTCGTCAATAAACAGAACTGGCGCATATGGGGAACCGAAAAGCCCCATGTTGCAGTCCCATCGTCCCTGCATCCTCAAAAAGTACTGGTCTGGGCCGCCATTTCTTCCAAAGGAATCATTCGCCCATTTTTCAGATCCGAAACGATTACTGCATCACGCTATCTGGACATTCTTCGTGAATTTGTGGCAGTACAAACTGCCTTAGACGACACTGCGAACACCTCGTGGTTTATGCAAGATGGTGCCCGGCCACATCGCACGGCCGACGTCTTTAATTTCCTGAATGAATATTTCGATGATCATGTGATTGCTTTGGGCTATCCGAAACATACAGGAGGCGGCGTGGATTGGCCTCCCTATTTGCCAGACATGAACCCCTGTGACTTCTTTCTGTGGGGACACTTGAAAGACCAGGTGTACCGCCAGAATCCAGAAACAATTGAACAGCTGAAGCAGTACATCTCATCTGCATGTGAAGCCATTCCGCCAGACACGTTGTCAAAGGTTTCGGGTAATTTCATTCAGAGACTACGCCATATTATTGCTACGCATGGTGGATATGTGGAAAATATCGTACTATAGAGTTTCCCAGACCGCAGCGCCATCTGTTGTTGACAATTGTAACTACTGTAATTTCGAAAGTTTGTCTGCCTGAAAATGTACTGTTGTCCCAAGCATATTGCAACTAACGGTGTATTTCTATCGCTGCTCGTTTAGTTTTTATTGCCGTTTCAAATATACTGGTCATTTTTGAAACACCCTGTATATATTTTACCAGAGTCAATATAACTGTCTTGAGAGAATCAGCAACTGTATAGGTAGTTAAATTAATTCTCATTTATTGTTCATCTCGGGTGCCCATTTTTTAATTAGATTACATGTTTTGATCACTCTGCATCATCTTCAGATCTAATTACAGTTGAACTTTCTTATGATGACATTGTAAGCAATGACAACTTGGCTTAATGCCATGATTTCTATGGTCATATTCGTGATAAGGAACATACTTCTCATCCTTGCTTCACACAACAAATTTATCTCCGAGTACCTCTTACATGAATGGGTGAAAATCATAACGGCATAAGTAGCGTAGAGTTTATTGTGAGAAAAACGACGTTAGACATTTCAGTGTTTATATAAAGTCACACTTTGTACAAAATGAATCAAAAGATTTGTACAAAGTTTTACACTTGAAGAATATATATTTGATAAGTATCTGAAGGTCCTTGGTGTAAGGTGTCATGGTTTAAAATATCCATAAAGTTCACTTGTTCCATTATGGTTTCGAAATGTCTTCATAAAATGTCACTTGTATCACGATGCCTTTAAAGAATAAACTCTTTCCTATTACTCGCTTTCATTCACTGCATCATTATCACAGTTGTCACGGTAGCATTCTTCATCATCTGGCTGTGCAGTGTACTGTAGAAAATGTGAAAGATTATTGTGACCTCTGCCATGACCACGAGGATGACCACAAGGGCAACCACAATGTCTTGGTTGGTTTTCTGGTGAGCTCTGAATCGGTGTTAGACTCTTATACAAGTTGTGATGCACTGGAGAAATAAACTGTAACAATGAAATTAACCCATCAGTTTTTGCTTGCTTTAAATGTACTGGTCCATGTCAAAGTAGTGGAAGTTGTTCAGGTATTGTTCCAGACGTATATGGACATGCAAGATTTACTTTTCAAAATTGTATGTCTTCATTCAATGTCTCCTTAATGAAGAAAGCTTTTTGTTCAGATTTCCTGTATTGCATCTATATCAGTGTCAACCAGGTAACCTTTTGCTTCTCAGTGTCTATTTTTCTGTAAATGAGAAGTTTTGCAATTGGTTCTGTAGATAGGAAATCGTCTTGCTTTATTTCTTTCACATGAACTGTCACCCTGGCCTTTTCTACAAGCTTCATCCAATCCTGTGGCACAAATATAAACTGAGTTTGCTCTTTCTTCCTCTCAATGTGAGAAAAATCTGCATCATTTTCAAGATAACTATGTCCAGGCATGAGGAACTTATGATCAACAATTTCAATAGAAGTGTGAGCAACAATATACAGCTGAAATGAGGCAATTATTTGATTTCTGTTTTGCCCACTGCAACTATCACTGTAGGCAATAACAAGTTTAATATCAGATGGCAATGATTTTACGTACTTCAGTAAGCAAGAACCAATTTCTAAAGGTCCAAGTGAGGCAGTATTTTCAGACCACATATACATGAAAGCATGATCTGTTCTACAGTCATGTATTCCAAGATTAAATGTCCAAAGCTGTCTCTTGTAGTAAATAACATTGGTTATTAGCATTGGAGTTCGCAAGGTCGAAAGTAAGTACATCTGTTGAGCCTTCTTTTGACTTCTGTGTACCTCCTTTCTTAGCAGCTCTTGCTTGCTTAATTTTTCTTAGGTGAAGCTCTTTCTCCAGCTTTAGATTGTTAATTTTACTGGTATCTACCTCTACTTTGAGTAAATTTTCTAATCAGTCGCAACTATTGCAGGTGTCATTCCTTAGCTTATAAAATGATAGATTAGGCGGGTACCAGGTTGAGATTCATTGGGAGAGTCCTTAGAAAATGTAGTCCATCAACAAAGGAGGTGGCTTACAAAACACTCGTTCGACCTATACTTGAGTATTGCTCATCAGTGTGGGATCCGTACCAGATCGGGTTGACGGAGGAGATAGAGAAGATCCAAAGAAGAGCGGCAAGTTTTGTCACAGGGTTATTTGGTATCTGTGGTAGCGTTACGCAGATGTTTAACAAACTCAAGTGGCAGACTCTGCAAGAGAGGCGCTCTGCATCGCAGTGTAGCTTGCTCACCAGGTTTCGAGAGGGTGCGTTTCTGGATGAGGTATCGAATATATTGCTTCCCCCTACTTATACCTCCCGAGCAGTTCACGAATGTAAAATTAGAGAGATTAGAGCGCGCACGGAGGCTTTCAGACAGTCGTTCTTCCCGCGAACCATACGCGACTGGAACAGGAAAGGGAGGTAATGACAGTGGCACGTAAAGTGCCCTCCGCCACACACCGTTGGGTGGCTTGCGGAGTATAAATGTAGATGTGGATGTAGATTAAATTCTAAATTGAACACTTTATGGTAAATGCAGGCCTTCACTAGCAAAATGTTTACTTCCTCACACTTCTTAGTATAAAGCATATACATTTTTGAGACAGGTAACTCTGGCGACAGATATTTCCTGTGAGGATTATGTTTACGAGAATAGTTACTTGTGTAATGAGGAAAGCTTTCTATGTGGTTCCTTATGGTAGTGAGGCAATCTTTATTTCCAGGAGCATGTTTACCACATGGTGCAGCTGGAGATACGCCCTCCACTCTTGTTTTGTATAATGCAGCTGTGGTAAACCAACGATTGCTTATTGTTATGTCTTCAGGAAAAAACTCCTTACACACTCGATTATCATCCATGATAATGACAGCACTTTGTGTTTTTTACTTCTTACAGTTTTGTTTTTGACGTCTTGGTTTGGCATTTAAATAAATGTCATTTGAATAGGACCTCCCGTTGGGTAGACCATTCGCCGAGTGCAAGTCTTTCGATTTGACGCCACTTTGGCGACTTGCGTGTTGATGGGGATGAAATGATGATGATTAGAACAACACAACAACCAGTCCCTAAGTGGAGAAAATCTCTGACCCAGCTGGGAACCCGGGCCCTTAGTATTGACATTCAGTCACGCTGACAACTCGGTGACCAGGGGAAGACGTTCGGCAGTTGAAACACATTTTACTATAAAGGACGTTTGTTGTTGCCAAGAATGAGTTTTCCAAAACTCTTCATGGATAGTTCTTAGACTGGCAAAGTTTTGCAGAAGTTCAAAACATAGTGCGTACTTCAATGTGAGATGCTTTTAATAATTTCCACAATGAAATTCTGTCTCGGAATCTGGCAGAAAACCCAACGAGATTCTGGTCATACATAAAGCAAACCAGTGGCAAGATGCAATCAGTACCTTCACTGCGCGATAACAGTGGTGAAGTCACTGATGACAGTGCCACTAAAGCAGAATTATTAAACATGGTTTTCCGAAACTTCTTCACCAAAGAAGACAAAGTAAATATTCATGAATTCCAATCAAGAAATGCCAAGATGAGAACCATAGAAGTAGATAACCTCGGTGTAACAAAGCAGCTTAAATCACTTAATAAAGCCAAGGCCTCCAGTCCAGATTGTATACCAGTCAGGTTCCTCTCAGAGTATGCTGATACAATAGCTCCATATTTAGCAATTATATACAAACATTCGCTCACAGAAAGGTCTGTAGCTAATGACTGGAAAATTGCTCAAGTCACACCAATACCCAAAAAGGGAAGTAGGAGTAATCTACTGAATTACAGGCCCATATCACTAACGTCGATTTGAAGTATTGTTTTGGAACATATACTGTATTCAAACATTATGAAGTACCGCGAAGAAAATGACTTATTGACACACAGTCAGCACAGATTAAGAAAATATTGTTGTTACAAAACACAACTAGCTCTTTATAATCATTAAATAATGAGTGCTATTGTCAAATTGATTCCATATTTTTAGATTTCCAGAAGGCTTTCAACACTGTTCCTCACAAGCACCTTCTAATCAAGCTACATGCCAATGGAATATCGCCTCAGTTGTGCGTTCTGGATTCATGATTTCCTGTCAGAAAGGTCACAGTTCACAGTAATAGACGGAAAGTCTTTGGGTAAAACAGAAGTAGTATCTGGTGTTCCCCAAGGAAGTGTTATAGGCCCTCTATTGTTCCTAATCTATATTAATGACATAGGAGACAATGTGTGCAGCTGTCTTAGACTGTTTGCACACGATGCTGTCATTTTCCATCTTGTAAAGTCATCAGATGATCAAACCAAATTGCAAAATGATTTAGGTAAGATATCTGTATGGTGCACAAAGTGGCAACTGACCTCGAATAAAGAAAAGTGTGAAGTTATTCACATGAGCACTAAAAGAAATCTGTTAAATTTTGATAATGCAATAAGTCATACAAATCTGAAGGCTGTAAATTCAGCTAAATACTTAGGGATTACAATTACAAATAACCTAAATTGGAACGATCACATAGATACAGTTGTGGGTAGAGCAAACCAAAGACAGCGATTCATTGGCAGAACACTTAGAAGGTGCAAAAGATCTACTAAAGAGACTGCTTACACCACACTTGTCGGCCCTATTCTGGAGTATTGCTGTGTGGTGTGGGATCCGCATCAGGTAGGACTGACGGATGACATCAAAAAAATACAAAGAAGGGCAGCTTGTTTTGTATTATTATGAAATAGCGGAGACAGTGCCACAGACATGATATGTGAATTGGAGTGGCAATCATTAAAACAAAGGTGCTTTTCATTGCGACGGGATCTTCTCATGAAATTTCAATCATCAGCAAAACGAGAGGTGAAGTCAACAGCACGAATACTGAACCAATCCAACAATGGGCGAAAAACATGTTGTTGGAAAGTTATCTAAAGAATGGATACTGTTTCAATCATGCAGGAATAACAACTGAAGGACTAAACGCTACCAAAACTAAAGACACATTTGGTGACATGATCTGCTGCTTTCTGGATTGCTGCCAGAAATCAATTGTGACATTCTCAATCAGAGTGACTATGAAATGTATGCAACAAGAGATGATGACCCTGTTACAATTGAAGTGCAAACTGAAGATGAAATTACAAATGAAGTGAAGAATCAGGGCCACAGTGACCATAAAGTGAGCACGGGAGGTGAAGAAGAAGAGGAAGAAGAAAGAAATAAGTGCCTAGCCCTACTGTGAGTGATGCTTTAGAAGCCACTGGAAGTGTGAATACGTCCTATGAAGCTAGCAGAGTGAGTGGAGAAATTGAAAATGAAATAATGAATATAGAACATAATTTAGAAAATATGTATTGGCCAAACAGACAGCAATGAAATGACTGATTACTTCACTCTTAAGTAATGAAGTTTGGCGAGTACTCAATGTACTGCTGTATGTACTGTATTCATCTAAGTTTAAAAGTGAATACTATATGTAAAATAAAACAACACAACATTAAATTTGTTCCCACCACAACAGACTGAAAATATAAATCTTGTTTACATCGATACTCATTTATAACAACATAATTTTCAAATTCCTTTGAATGTTATTATAGCCAGGTTTCACCGTCCATCTTGACTACTCTGATATGTGGCTGAGAGTAGAAAAGATGGGTGCTGACGCAACTGCTTAGATCTGAAGATGATCCAAAGTGACAAGCATGTAATCTAATAAAAAGAAGTGCAACTGAGACAGAACGATAAATGAGAATTATCTTCAGTACATATTTTATGTCTCACTTATTTTTATTTTAATCAAACAATGCAAAATCCAGGATGGAATGTAACAATATTAGGGAAAGGAAAGTTGCTACTCACCATATAGTGGAGATGCTGTTTCGCAGATAGGCACAACAAAAAGACTTTCACAAATAAAGCTTTCAGCCAGTAACGCCTTCATCAAAAGCAGATGTCTCACACGCACACGCACGCATGCGCGCGCGTGCGCCCACACACACACACACACACACACACACACACACACACACACACGTGCGCGCGTGCGTGGGGATATGAGCCTCCTCTTTACCCCCGCCCAGTCATCACTCCCATTCAGTTGCCTGAGACTGCAGTTGTGTGCAAGTTGCGTTTGTGCACACGTGTGTGTGTGTGTGTGTGTGTGTGTGTGTGTGACTAAATCTGTATTTATGACGCAGAAAAATGTTTATAGTATCAAAATCATTAACATATTAACAGCTCCAACTGTTTGCCCAAGATTAGCAGAGTACTCAATGTGGTACTGAATTATTCGGTTCAGTTAATTGTGAACGACAACATCATATATCCATTCCTACATGACTAAACAGGCTTCACCCCCTCTGTCACAAGAATGTTGTCAATCTTTTGGAACAGTTGATGATGACATTATGGAGTTTCCACTGATGCAGTATAAATAAAAGATTTCAGTGTATTAAAATAAACAAAGACTGTGGAAAGTGGATGAACAGTATTTAAATAATAAATTTCACTGAAGACTATAGGAAATACGAGTGGTTTCATGGCAATAGTATAATGATATAATTTTTTGTCAGTGAAAAAGTATTTTATTGCACACTTGAAAATTGTTTACAATTTGCACAGCAAGACACAACTCACAAAAATTAACAATCAAACTTGTGTATAAAAAACAGATGATAAAATGTAAGGCAGTGAAAGTAACAAAAATATGAAACAACTAATATTTGTAAATGAAATTTTCTCTCTCTCTCTCTCTCTCTCCCTCTCCCTCTCCCATTTTTGGTACTTCTCACATTATTGTACTGAAAATTATATAGAGCACATTATAAAACATAACCAAACTTTCAATTTCCATACAACAATCGATGCATACATAAAGCTTCATATACATGAATAACAAGAAACATACAATAAACTAATTAACAGAAACAACAATGATACTGATACTCCTCCTACACACACACACACACACACACACACACACACACACACACATTTCATACTACTATAATCTAGCAGGTTACAAACCTTATACCAACTTTGGTAAGTCTTTCAGAGTATGAAATTCATAGATTTCATTATTAAACTAAATAATCTTAGATTTAAATTAATACAAAGTAACAAAACAGGTATGTCTGTTTAGACACATTTTCATTTGAAGCTTAGCATTAAGAAAAAATAAATAATTTCAAGAAATTTTTAAGACAGAGCCACAAAAGCTTCATATATCCAAACAAATCTACTCATTTCATTCCTTTGAATACAATCACAAATAAGACAAATTTAAAAAACCCTCTCATGTTTTCTTTCAACCATAATTAGTTGACATCAATATTCACTCATTAGTCCAACTTTTTCTGAATGGGACAAAGTCTACAGAGCTTTGTAACTGCTATTAAGAGTAAAAGGAGTGAACACACATCAATAACAGAATGCTACACAATAATGGATAATGCAGCCTGAAGCAAGTACTGCAACAGTAAAATCTACACCACAATAGTCACAAAAAACACACACACTTACTTTTATTTTAAGCATACTTATATCTCACTTCAGGTAGCTACAGAAAATGTAGCTGAATATTGGACCCTTTTGTAAGATTCACCTACACTTCAAAATTCCAACAGGCACTCTAATGGCACCCTCTTATACTTTCAACTGCCTGCAGTACTTCATAATTTAGTACTTGCCACAGTACAGGGGGCAGACAATGGTACATCATGATAGATTATTTTCATACAAGCTCATAAATGGCTGCAACAAAATATCGGCAGAGCCAGAGGTACAATCATGCTGGTGGTGGTTTACCATGATTTGAATGTGCCATACAGATTCAGCACCTCTATGTGGGATGACTACAAAAGAAATCAGCAAAAGTTGTTGCTATACTGGCAGCAGTGGCAGTAGTGATGGTGTAACTCCTGCTGCAGCAGAAACTGTTAAGGACAGACTTTCTGTTGGAGAATGAAGTGATTTTACAGTGGCATATGCTAAATCAAGTAGGGCCTTTGTCAAGTTTGCGATACCAAGATTGGGAAGAGTTAAGTCAGAATTTTACAAAAAATGTATGCTGAAAGGGGATTTAGTGATGAAGAAACATGGCATGACATTGAATATTTTGTTATGTGTAAGGACTGAGTTCTGATTATGGAAGAATATGGATGGTTATTTCCAAAGATCCCGAAGTTGCAAAAAAGAAGATGAAGACACAAGCAGCAGAAAGAACAGATGGGCGCAGTGAAGCAAATAAAATCAGGGAGGAGGAATTAAAATATCAATATAAAATAGTGTTTTGGAATAAATACCAATTCAGGAATGAGTTAAAGAAGCCACAGCATAGACTATTGAAATAAAATGAGCAGAATGTCGACAAAAATTTTTAAGCACTTGCCAATTCCGTAGTCAGCAGGTGGATAAATGTGGTAGTAAATGTTATTTCTGTAATAAGATGGCCTGTGGTTTCTATAGCATTAACTGCATTGAATGCAATGATATATATTGCCACAAATGGTCATCACCATGTCAGCAATGCTGAAAAGAGCCATATCTGTATTGACTATGCGATGACGTGACGGAATGTTTTCGGTTAACTTAAAAGAGTTCACCTCAGCTCATGAGAGAGGAATCAGCTGAACATTTATGATATTTTCTGAGCAACATTGATATGAGTTCTGAGAATGATATCCACTTCATATATTCTTCCAAACGTAACATTCTAGCTGTAAGAAATTATAAATGAAACAAAAGAAACATTTTCAAATGTTTTCACTTCAGTGAGTGAGTTCCACACAAGTTTTATGAGTTTTGTAGAAGCTGAAAGATAAAGTTGCTTTCAAGTAAAAGTAATGTCAAAGATCAGCACTGATTCCCTTTAAGTGAAATGGCACATTTTTCTCTCAAAATTATGCCATGGTAATAACATTATAGTATTGAACAATGTTTCAGATGAAAATAAGGAGATAAACCACCTTTCCAAAGCAAAGTATTAATCACTGCAATTACAGACTGCATCTACACCATGTTTGAGAGACAGCTTTAGTGAAGTAGTTTTACTAGGCATTCCAGTCTCATGTTGTATAAAACTGTCTGTTTTGTTCTGTCAGCAGTGGTACACTGTTGCTGAAGCGTCTTCGGCCATCTACAGCATCTGTTCGGGGTAATGGCAAGTAAGTATTCCCATCCTGCGTTATGGACACCTCTTTAAGATCAAATCCATTCATTTTCACTTCTTCTCCCGTGAATTCTTCATTGTTTACTAGAAAAGAAAATCAATACGAAGGATTAAACATTTTATCAACTACTGTTTAGCAATTTAATGGAAGTAAATGGGAAACCATATCCAAGGTCAATTCCAGTTCTATAGTTGCCATATGTAACACGTTAATTTTATTCTCCTATTAAGAGGGTATTTTCTGTATTCAATTTTCATTGGATTAGGGGATTTGCAAGAATTTCATCTAAGTGTTAATTACATTACAACACAGTAGTGTTCGCTGTTCTACAGCATGCAGCATGATTACACATATCTTCTGATGATTTTGTCTTGTATAGAAAAAATATGTTCTAAATGATTTATTTGATTTTGCAGTACCCATAGCAAACCAAACAGAAATGTATATTTCTGAATATGAGGGGCACCTTGAAGTGTAATTGCAGCTGTTGCTGCACTGAACAGTGTTCTAAGCAAAACAGAAACATGCAATGCCCTGCAGTGGTATTAAAAACTCTTTGAATATCCTGATACAGAAAAAAATGAACGTCTGTCTGTCTGTCCAGAATGTATGATCTCAAAAAGTAATGGCCCGATGTATGCTCATCTTTTTGCAAAATGATCAGTATTGTCTGGAGACAGTTTGTAGCTGTGTAGCTTTTACAGCAACAGTGTACTGGTCTTCCATTTAAACTGACAGTGAGAAAGACAATAATGCAAGTCTCATCTTTTGTCTCCCATATGGTGAGATTCCTGCAAGCTCTCACATGATGGTAGTCCTGTGTAACAGTTTAACAAATATGAGTAGCCTACACAACAATTTTCACCGTAAGCAAAATAATTTAGTTCAGACCAAGCTGAAACTTTGCACTGTTGCTGCTACTCTCGCTGTGAAAATGATCATGCCTCCTAAACATGCATCAATTGGTAGGTCTACAAGACAGGAAAAAAAGAGAAAGCAATTATGTATTTCTCGAGGAAGCTAGGTCTGGCAAGCAAGTAACAAACCAGATCATTTACGGGTTGCTCAGTCTCGTACATCAGAACTGGAAGACCAACGCACTGCACGATATTTATCTGATCATTTGCAAGGTGCTCAATCACGCGCTTTGGAATAAGAAGGGTAATGCATAGCCAGATATTTAGCTGATTATTTACAAGCTACCTGATCATGTGCATTGGAATCAGCACAGCAATGGACAATTAGAGTGGATGCAGAACTTTTCCATGCTATTCGGTCTTCACAAACAGAGCATGTTGACATAATTCTTGCTACATTCCAATACAGTGTCAATTACAACTACAGTTTGCATCCAAGTGTAGACATCAGCTACATGGATAAAGTGTGTGCACATTGTGGTACGTGAAAGTTCTATGTTGTAACACCAGTACTGTGCTCCACAAATGGCAAAGTTAAACTTCTGACTTTCTACATACCACCTGAACCTCTGTTATCATTGCTTTCAGGTGATTCCACTGATTTTGTGCACATTCTAAAACACATTCACAAATATAGTTTCCTTTCAAGCCAACAAATTATTCAATATATGACAACATTCCAAATTCAATGGCAATATTATATACTTTGCAAACTTTTTGCACCAAAATAGCACCCTGATAAAATTGTTAAAAAACAGAAACTATACAGCATGCCAGCAGATAATTATGCAGTCCATATAAGAGACAGTAAAACATCAACTATACAGCATGCCAGATGCTGCAACACACCTACCATCAATAAAGTAGTGATTGCTTTACATGGAGGAGAATGTGATAGGGGTGATATCATTCTACACCAACATAATAAAACAATTGTATGTGTGACTGAAAAACATTGATGTTCTGATACATTGCAGTATACCATAATTTTTTGGAACAGAGTGGACAGATATTATTTCAATATTATGCAAACTATCCTCAACTGCAGGTAAGTGCAGTCATTGTCACTTGCACATGTCATTTAAAAGAAAAAACTATTCCTTCTCATTTTTGCATATCTGATTTGCACTTTTCTAATTGCTTCTTTCCTCTTATTCCTATTTACATGTGATGAGCTTAATAAAAAAAGTATCATTAATGACTTATTATTCCAGGGTGTATACGCGGACAAGGAGAAAAATTCCCGGATTTCCTAGTTAAAAATATACTTTTTTCCCAGGTGAAAACATACTTTTTCCTTGTTAACTGACAGTATATTTTCTCTCGGAACTGTCTAACTTATCAGTCCTTTGAATGATTATGGTTTTATACATGAGCGTAGAAGTTCCCAGCACTATCAAAAATTAAACACAGGGAAAAAACGCGTTTCGGAAATATCTTTGATGTGCAGCAACATGTACGCTGCACATTTTCGTATTACAAAAGTATAAATTTGAATTCCACCAAACACCACATGTTACTTTCCGAAGCATTGGAATTGAGATTGCGATGCGCTTTTGTAAGCCAGTCATAGATCATGTCACGTGATCTCACCAGCCGATGACAGTGGTTATTCAGAGCTTAGCACACATGATGTAGTCAACCAATGGCAACATCACTGTTAAGTAGCACGAACACACAAACAGAAAAAGTTAATGGCTTAAATTAATATACATAGTGTTGCTACACGAAACGCTAAGCTTTCACATGTAATATTGGTCTACAAGATTAATACGCTGCAAGAGAAGCTAAGCTTTCACATATGATGTCGGTCTTTTATACGCGTATGACAATTTAAGATATATCACACAAATGTGCCAGTAAAATTCTCAATAACTACATAAATTTCGTATCTTCTGGGCTCAAAATTCATCCAAATGGCTCACCATCAAAGAGTTGATTTTTAAATGAGAGTGAAACATTCTGTGACTTAAGAAATTCAACGTACATAGTTCCAGAGTAACTGCCAGAATGGTACTTTGATGGTAACGCTTTTCAAACCACCATTCGGAATATTTTCCCGTGACCTGTTAGAAATAGGTTCGTTTCTGCAGTTGCCAGAGAGTGCCAGAAGACAGGCATCAACGCGATTGCACAGCTACGATATCGTAGGGAGCCCATATGTTCGTACGTGTAAAACATTAAAAGATCTTACATTATGTCATAAAAGAAACAAGACGTCAGAGGATACCCAATAGCATCGGAATTTCGTGACCCATACTAAAATGTGCACATTTTGAGTGCACATTCGTATGTCCAGATTCCCAGTGAAGTAGGCCATGACCTGATATCAAGTTTTCAATGTGGTTTTCGGGATGTAAATTTTCTTGGAGTACCAGTACTCTGTTATCTCATGTTTGGTTCTTTATTATGGCATAATGCCATACATGCTAGAAGTTGAAAATGTGCACTTGAAATGCAGCGAACAGTGCGTGGAATTAAACACTTCGTTTCAAATATATTCTCTGCCTCAGCGGAAAAAATTAATAAAAGAAAATTTCTTTAGCAAACCGACAAAAATAACTTCATTGTTCTGCAAGGCAATTAATGCTTGACTGTCAGAAAGGTAGAAATAAAATAAAATCTGCAACTAGTAACACATTTTAGCCTTCCGTAGTTATGTGAATGTATTTTAATTCATTTGAAAGCTCCCCGCCACAGAAATCTGTTTTGTTTTCATTTGACGTGAGAGCAGTAAACGAAGAGGAAATAGCAAAATCACAAAATGTAAACACGGGTCACGTGGAGACTGCCCAATTCCCCACTGTAACTCAGAATGCTCTGCGCATCAGCCCTGGATCTATGATATTTCCAAACCGGGGCAATACCTCGCCACTCACTAGAGCGTTTGAGATAGGACGTCAAAAATTTAAAAAAAAATAGAATTTTCAAAAATATGATCATTTTGTAGCACACGTCTTTCTGAAGAGTTTGATGGATAAAACATATGTGTTTGAGGAAATGTAACACATGTTATTTGGTCGTAAATGTGCCAAAGTGCAGTGCCTCGCCTCCTCACACAGCATTCTTTTATCGCACGTCACTGTACTTCGCTCTGTGGAATTGAAACGTGTATATTTTGTAATAGATCCCATCAAACCATATTCAGGACAGTGGAAATTAAAATGTCCTGTGGTGCCTCTCCTGCTTACAGTTGCCCGGTTTGACATCCTGTCCCTCTTTGTTTTAAAAAAGCTGGGTTTCATAAAATCAATGTCTACAAAATTAATTTCTTGTTGCACTCAGATAATTTAATATCTATCATGATCATGAAGCACTTAATGATTGGAAGTAAGGTATCACAAATCCATTGTTCAGGAAAGGTATTCAAAAGACATTTCCTCATGAAATGCTCTAATACATTACACAGTTGGTATGTTTTTAGGAATTTTGGGTATAACATTACTTTATATTCTACATTTTGTTATTACAACCATATGGGAACTCTCATCAGCTACTCAATCATCTTATAAATCTCAAAACTCCTAAACGCTTATGATGGGTAGTAGCCATATTATTAAAAAATGGAGTGCCAAATTAAGCAAATTTGTCTACTGCAAGTTCATCATTTGATTATTGACAGAGTATGTTGAAGAGAAGGCATTCTAAAAACAGTAGGTTTAAATTAACGAAAACACAGTTTCAAAATGAATGATATTAATAAACTCTAGGTAACTAGAGGCTATTTACTTACTACATGTGGGATCATAAAACTAAAACTCTGTTGCAATTTAGTTCTGGAATGAATCAAACTCTACAGCAGATTACATAATGTAATACAGTAAAACTTCTGGTCAGATTAAAACTGTGTACTTGCCATATAAACATCAAGTTTACTCCAGAATGAGATTTTTCACTCTGCCCCATGTTGTGGCTAAGCCATGTCTCTGCAGTATCTCTTCTTCCAGGAGTGCTAGTTCTGCAAGGTTCACAGAAGAGATTCTGTGATGTTTGGAAGGTAGGAGACAAGGTACTGGCAGAGTAGAAGCTGTGATGATGGGTCGCAAGTCGTGATTGGATAGCTCAGTCGGTAGAGTACTTGCACAATAAAGGCAAGACAGATTGCTACTTACCATAAAGAAGACACCACACAAACACACACACACACACACACACACAGTCACCAATTTCAGCATCTCAGGCTGTGCTGGAGTTGGTGGTCGCATGTGCTTTTTTGTGTGTGTGTGTGTGTGTGTGTGTGTGTGTGTGTGTGTGTGTTTTGTCTTTTCCTACATTGTTGATATTCCTAACTGGAGTTTCCATTGTCTGAAGTTTAATGTTATCTGTTATTTATTCCCATGGGATATTTCAGAGATGGAAAAAATAAATTGTGGCTCAAAACAGCAAATCTGTTCTTTCATTTGAAATCAAAAATGACCACAGTAAAGCCTAACCAATAGTGCCTGCATTGAAATGGTATTCTCAACAAGAATTTAAACATTAATAGCAATAGGATTCCACAAATATTTTACTTGAGGCCCTTGCCAGGGAGTTTCGCTACAACAATTCTCCACAGAGGACTAGAACTTTCATCCTAGAAACAATTTCTAAGCTATGGTAAATCATGTTCCATCATATTGTTTCTCAAGGAATGCCACTTGAAATAGTATGGGGATCTATAGAGTTCGAAAGAGTAGGAAAAATATAGCAGCAGAATGAAGCTTTGAGTTTGGTAAAGATCATACCCAGATACAATGGTCCATAAACATCTGCTCTAGGATGTTTGTTATCTGGATGAGTGATTTTATTTGTTAGTTCTGACATTTAGTTCATTATGAAAAATTATCAAATTTTCTGTGCGTTCGAACATCACATTTATTATGTTAAGAAGAAAAGCACAAACATCACGTACAACATTTTAATATTTTTATTTTTTATTTTTATGGGGACAGCACTTAATTTCTCATAACTGTCTATAATGATTCTACATGTACAGGTTGTCCATCATTAAAATTCAGTTTCAATACACTGTAGAAAGTGAACCATTGCTCAGAACGACAATGAATTTGAACAACAAATTTTTAACGCAGGGGGAAACATAATGGGGGGAAAAAATATTTACCAATAGATGGTGCTGTAAGCTATTTAACACATGCAAATGACAAATGAATCACAATACAATGACTAGATTTGGGTTGAACATCGCACCATTTGTACTGTTCAGTTTGCATTACTGCACAAGTTTGGCAGTCAACAGTTATGGCGCTGTTGGTTACATAAGCCCATCCACCATGGAAAAGGAATGCCACATCAGATGACAAAAATTGGTTTTTTATTGTCATGAGCCCAAAAACCGGATGAAAAGCAAAACAACGTCAGTTTCTAATTGTCGTGAGAGTGGCACAAGACATGTTCAATATGCTGTCCATATTTCCTACCATAAATTGAAATCAACAAACAGTATGTTCCACAGCAGACTGCAGTGTCTCAGGCGTTGTGTTATGCATGCTACATTCACAATTGTAACACTGATCACATCATCTCTCAGATAACCCCACAACCACAAGTTACACATATTCAGCCAGACTGCAGTGAATGACAACTGATTATTCTAGCATTTCTTAAATGCCTCTGCAGCAGCCACTTCACTGACTGTACAATGTATGGAGGAGCACTAGCTTGCATAAAAATGATCCTAACCACACATCCATACTGTTGAAGCATTGGAAAGATCATGTGCAAAAGACTCTCATAGCATTTACCAGTGATGATACAGACAACAGGACCCCCTGGATTCATTTCCTTGAAAAAATACAGCCTGATGGTAAACGATACTGTCAACCTACAGCACACAGTTACTCTTGCAGAACGAAGTGGTATGGGTCGACATGTGTGTGGATTTTCCGTTGCCAATATTCTGCATTCTGACATGTCCTTGGAGATGGAGATGGACCTCGTCTGTTCACAGAAGGTTCCATGACGATTCATTGCCCACTTCCATGCGAGCACAAAATTTCAGTCCGAAAGTTTGTCTTGTTGGCAGGACAGCTGGAACCAACCCATGAACAGGGTGATTTTGTATGTATAGCACTGTGTGATGTTTGGTAGGATGTTATGCATAATGCTCATAGGCATGTAGAACAGTAGGGCAGTTCCCGTGCACTGCATGTTTGCATACCACCACTAGATACCTCCTGCAGTTCTATGGCCACATCTTCAACAGACGTTGGATCAACAGCTTTCCTACCTCTGCCACACTGCACTTCAAAAGAACCTGACTTTTTGAATTTTGTAATCATTTTCTCCAGACCCCTAGCAGACCTTTTTTCACACCTTTGAGCATCTGGAATGCCTGCAGGGCTACTGTTGAACAGTCACCATTATTGAGTTAGAGTTTTACCAGTAGCATGTGACCCTTCACAGAAACATGTTGGGTGTGTCTGACACAAACTGAGGAACAGCTGTCTGACACTTACAGTGCCATCTGTTGGTCAAACTATGGTTAATTTTTTTTGTTCAGTGATGTTTCCCCTGTGTCAATAATATGCTGTTCAAATTTGATATTACACTGAGCAGCGGCTCTCTTTCTACAACATTTTGAAACTAGAACTTGAACTACGGATACCTTGTATGTACCAAAAATAAAACATTTAATATAAAATTCATTTTAATACTGAATTACTCAGATGAATAAAAAGCCATAAGCATAAAACAGTGTCCATGAAATTACGTTACTAACAGTTATGATTGGAAATGCTGAAATACATGCATTCTTACCTTTCAAGTTCTGTTCAAGCTCTTCCGCACTGCAAATGTGAACAAATTCTTCCAGACTTGCTCCCTTAAAAACCGATACAACATCAGGGTGTGGATTTAGAAAATATATTGGCTGTTTTCTTTTGTTGAAATCCTCTATGAGTGCTGCTATTCCCTAAAAAATGAAAGACTTCCCACTTTACGATAGTCTATCTGTGTCAACCATTTTAATTGTAACGGCTCACAATGACTTGAGAAATTCATACAGTAAAACAGAAGTTACAACCAACAAAGAGGAATCATAATCCAAGCAAACAGAAATTTACAATCAGAAAAAAATCTCAAAATTCTCTATTAAGCATGATTCTAACTGCTATGTTTATGTAATGGCATACTGCTTTAACACAAAGTTACAAATGGATATTTCAACATTAGTACTGCAGAGCTTCTGAAGACATAGTCAAATAATTCTGATTAAAAAATCAGAGAGGTCTGAAAGAGAAAACAATGCACAAATGATGCAAATACAGGCTTCACTTTGATAGAAGTGTCCCTCTTGTTGGTGATTGCCACTATCCCACTTTCTACACGTACAAGAAAATGGAAAGAATATTGTTTAATCAATAAATTGGCTATTACTAATGTTGGCTGTATGAGTATATTCTGTCACAATTTGACCTCTTACATCCATGTTCATGAGTTCCAAATCTTCAAATTTCAGTAAATGTTTTCGAGACACACAGAAATCAGTGGTAGGTGCTGTAAGACTACAAACCAAAAGATTTCTACAATCTGCAGTATGAAACAAATCAAAAAGGTGTTATCTGAAACATAGCTACATGGGAAAATTCCACTTGCTCTGATAACACTCCCAGCATAAAATACTATCTCTTTCTTCTTTCTTATATTTATTTAATCAATATTACACTTTTTTCAGGCCAAAGACTGATTTGCTCCAATTCTTAACACTGGTCTACCTTGGGCAGGCCCCTGCTGCAACATACACCGATTTGAATCGCCTTACTGCAACAAAGCCTTGGTCTGTCTTTAACCTTTTTAAACCTCACATTTCCCACATTACCAAATTTATGATACCTTTATGCCTTAGGATGTGCCCTATCAACCAGTACCTTCTTTGACTGAAGCTGTTCCATAAAATTATTCTCTCCCTGATTTGAGTCAATGCCTCTTCATTAGTCATATGATCGACCCATATAGTCTTCAGCATTCTTCAGTACCACATTTCAAAAGGTTCAATTCTCTTCTTGTTGGTTTGGTTCATGTTCCATGGATCACTTGCATGATAAGTCATAATGATGTGGAACAAGCCATTTGATATTCACATCACTAATTACTTTGTACACATGGCTACATGCTGGACATTTATAAAGCTACTTTTATTATTATTATTATCTTTTTGACTTTTTTTTCTCAGACTTAAGTCTGGTTAAAAATGGAACGTGACGCGGACCTCGGTCAAGCGTGACTTCCTTGTAACTGTATGGTATATGTTATATTGCATTTAGGAACTTTCGGGTAATTGAACATGTATCAATAATTACAGATTTTTGTAGTTGTATATATATGTTTGGATGTAGCTGTATTGCATTGATGTACTGGTGAATATTGTGAGGTATGACTCCTGTAGTTGATAGTATAATTGGGATAATGTCGACTTTAGCCTGATGCCACATGTCCTTGACTTCCTCAGCCAGTTGGATGTATTTTTCAATTTTTTCTCCTGTTTTCTTCTGTATATTTGTTGTGTTGGGTATGGATATTTCAATTAGTTGTGTTAATTTCTTCTTTTTATTGGTGAGTATGATGTCAGGTTTGTTATGTGTTGTTGTTTTATCTGTTATAATCGTTCTGTTCCAGTATAATTTGTATTCATCATTCTCCAGTACATTTTGTGGTGCATACTTGTATGTGGGAACGTGTTGTTTTATTAGTTTATGTTTTATGGCAAGTTGTTGATGTATTATTTTTGCTACATTGTCATGTCTTCTGGGGTATTCTGTATTTGCTAGTATTGTACATCCGCTTGTTATGTGATCTACTGTTTCTATTTGTTGTTTGCAAAGTCTGCATTTATCTGTTGTGGTATTGGGATCTTTAATAATATGCTTGCTGTAATATCTGGTGTTTATTGTTTGATCCTGTATTGCGATCATGAATCCTTCCGTCTCACTGTATATATTGCCGTTTCTTAGCCATGTGTTGGATGCGTCTTGATCTATGTGTGGCTGTGTTAGATGATACGGGTGCTTGCCGTGTAGTGTTTTCTTTTTCCAATTTACTTTCTTTGTATCTGTTGATGTTATGTGATCTAAAGGGTTGTAGAAGTGGTTATGAAATTGCAATGGTGTAGCTGATGTATTTATATGAGTGATTGCTTTGTGTATTTTGCTAGTTTCTGCTCGTTCTAGAAAGAATTTTCTTAAATTGTCTACCTGTCCATAATGTAGGTTTTTTATATCTATAAATCCCCTTCCACCTTCCTTTCTGCTTAATGTGAATCTTTCTGTTGCTGAATGTATGTGATGTATTCTATATTTGTGGCATTGTGATCGTGTAAGTGTATTGAGTGCTTCTAGGTCTGTGTCACTCCATTTCACTACTCCAAATGAGTAGGCCAATACTGGTATAGCATAAGTATTTATAGCTTTTGTCTTGTTTCTTGCTGTCAATTCTGTTTTCAGTATTTTTGTTAGTCTTTGTTTATATTTTTCTTTTAGTTCTTCTTTAATATTTGTATTATCTATTCCTATTTTTTGTCTGTATCCTAGGTATTTATAGGCATCTGTTTTTTCCATCGCTTCTATGCAGTCGCTGTGGTTATCCAATATGTAATCTTCTTGTTTAGTGTGTTTGCCCTTGACTATGCTATTTTTCTTACATTTGTCTGTTCCAAAAGACATATTTATATCATTGCTGAATACTTCTGTTATCTTTAGTAATTGGTTGAGTTGTTGATTTGTTGCTGCCAGTAGTTTTAGATCATCCATGTATAGCAAATGTGTGATTTTGTGTGGGTATGTTCCAGTAATATTGTATCCATAATTTGTATTATTTAGCATGTTGGATAGTGGGTTCAGAGCAAGACAGAACCAGAAAGGACTTAATGAGTCTCCTTGGTATATTCCACGCTTAATCTGTATTGGCTGTGATGTGATGTTATCTGAATTTGTTTGGATATTAAGTGTGGTTTTCCAATTTTTCATTACTGTGTTTAGAAACTGTATCAATTTAGGATCTAATTTGTATATTTCCAAAATCTGTAGTAACCATGAGTGGGGTACACTATCAAAGGCTTTTTGATAATCAATGTATGCGTAGTGTAGGGACCTTTGTTTAGTTTTAGCTTGATATGTCACCTCTGTATCTATTATCAGTTGCTCTTTACATCCTCGTGCTCCTTTGCAGCAGCCTTTTTGTTCTTCATTTATAATTTTGTTCTGTGTTGTATGTGTCATTAATTTCTGTGTGATGACTGAAGTTAATATTTTGTATATTGTTGGTAGGCATGTTATGGGGCGATATTTAGCTGGGTTTGCTGTGTCTGCTTGATCTTTAGGTTTCAGATAGGTTATTCCATGTGCAAGTGTATCAGGGAATGTGTATGGGTCTGCAATGTAACTGTTAAATAATTTAGTTAGATGTGAATGTGTTGAGGTGAACTTCTTTAGCCAGTAATTTGCTATTTTATCATTTCCAGGGGCTTTCCAATTGTGTGTAGAATTAATTGCTCGGGTGACTTCATGTTGCAAAATTATCACTTCAGGCATTTGTTTCTGCTTGTATCCACCGTGCATGCCTGTTATGTTGTACCGGGTTTAACCATATGCTGCTCCAGAAGTGTTCCATGTCTGTTATGTTTGGTGGATTGTCTAATTTAATGTGTGTGTTATCCATTGTTTGGTAAAATCTCTTTTGGTTTGTGTTGAATGTTTGGTTTTGTTTCCTTCTATTTTCACTTTTTTTGTATCTTCTAAGTCGTTTGGCCAATGCTTGCAATTTCTGCTTTTTTTCATCTAATTGCTCTATTGCTTCTTGTTGTGAGATTTTACCTAACCTTTTTCGTTTTTTGTCTGATATTTCATTTCTTATAAATTGTGTTAACTGTCCGATGTCTTTTCTCAGTTTTTCTATTCTGATCTGTAACCTGTGTTGCCATGCTGGTTTTGTGGGTTTCTTCTGTGTGTTGGTTTGTTCTGATCTCTGCCTAGTGTGTATATTTAGTGTAGTGAGTGCTCCTATATAAACCAGTAGTTGTAACTCTTCCATAGTTGTGTTTTCATTTATTTTGTTGTGTATGATTGTGTTGATAGTTTTTATTGTTGTTTCGACTTATTATTATTATTATTATTATCATTATTATTACTATTATTAAGTACAAATATGTGAGTTAGTAACTCCTAACCACCATCTTTTCACACAGAAATTCTTCTTTGGGGTAGAAGAGTTTTTAAGTAGAAACTTTTTCAGTTTGTTTTCAAATTTTACTTTGGTGTGTAAGACTGGGTTTGTTATCAAAAATTTTAGTTGCGGCATTGTGCACCAGTTTTTGTGCTAAAGAAAACCTTAATGTGGAGTAATGAATGTCATTTTTCCTTTTGGTATTGTAATTATGTGCACCATGGTTCCTTTTTGAACTACAGTAGGTTGTCTATGATCAACTTAATGAGGGAATAAATGTACTGTAAGCAGTAATCAGAATGCCCAACTCCTGAAACAGATGTCTACAAGATGACCCTGAGTGAGCACCACATATTATTCTTGCGGCAAATTTCTGAGGAATGAAGACTTTCTTTCTGAAAAATAAGTTACCTATTGAATGAAAATATGCAACATACGTCCACTTACTGACTTATGTTTCCCAAGATTTGCAATTATTCTAAGTGAAAATGTGGCTGAACTAAGCTGTGTTAGGAGTTCCAAGCTGTGCTTTTTCTATTTAAATTCTCATCAATATGAACACATAAAAACTTTGATTTTCCACCCTATTTATTATTTCCTCACCATGTGTTATGCTTATCATTGGAGTTGTACCTCTAGATGTGCAGTACTGACTATATTGCATCTTTTTAAAGCTAAGAGTGAGACCACTTGAGGGAAACCACTCAATGACACCGTTAAGAAAATTGTTTTCCATTTCTTCTGTTGCTGTTCGTATGCTTGGATCAACTACAATACTAGTGTTATCTGCAAAAAGAACTAATTCTGCTTGTTGTATATTAGACAAAGATCATCTACATGTATGAGTAACAACAGTGGAGCTTAGATTGGGCCTTGCAGAATCCCATATGAGATTTATCCCCAAACTACATTGGTTGAATCACTAAGTACAACTTCCTTTCGGTTAGATATGACCAGTGGCAGCTCACATATAGGCAGTAGAACTGCAGCACCCACTGTTTCCATTTCATATTATCAACAAAATTTAACATTTTTTCTTTAATTCTTTTTTTGTATTTCTACAGCCTACAATCCTCAAGCTTAATGTCAGTAGCGATCTCCCATTTTATGAAAAAGATGCAAAATCTTTTTACTGAGCTATGTGCATCATGGTTCCAGCAACATGGTGTTCTGCTGTTGTGAGCATGCACAGACATGAAGCTGACACAATGCTGTTAGGGAGACAGAGCACTGTCACTCCCGTACTGCAAGCCCTGGCGGGTGTGCTGGGAAGAAGGCCATTTCGGTTTCTACTCTGTGTGAGTTGTGCTTACAAATCATTATCATATCTTGAATGTAATGACATGTAGAATTATATTATTACCCCACTTTTAGCTATTTTATTTGATTCATCTTTATTTCAGTTCTTTTAATTCACAGAAAACTTTAACAAAGGTCTTTCAACAATGAAGAAATAAGTTCTGTGACAGTAAGTGAACTTCAACAGATTATGTTTTCAGAACTGACTCTCCATGATAAAGTTACAGTAGAGGAAAGACGTCGTTCAACAACTGATACTGTAACATCTCAGTCAGGCATAAGCAATAACAAGACGTAAATTCGTAGGTTTAATTATGAATGGTAGCGAAGGAGAAGTTGTCTTTGTGGCTGTGAAGTAAAAAATGCGCTGTTGTGCTTTCTATGCTTGCTGTTTGGAGGTGATGTAATGTGGACAAAAGTTGGTTTGCAATACAGAAGTAAAAACTTTAATGGCAAACACTGCCACTTACAATTTTATTTTTTATGGCCAGTTTCAGCAAGTCTAAGTTCCCATCATCAGATCTGTAAGGAATTTAGATCGCAACCAACTTGTGAAGAAGTGAATCTAGTAACTGTTATATTTTTGTGTCCCCTTTACTTGAATAACATAACTCACAATTTGAGAATTATCACCTGTTTCTATATATTCATTATAAGCTACATGATGTAATGATCTAGATATAAAATAAGTGGTACTTGAATAAGACTGCTAAGATTTGTGTACTCCTGATAAATATAAATGTATGCTGCTTCTTCTTCTGTGCCGCCTCCTCCTCCTCCTCATTTGTGCCATCAGTGGATCAGGCCAATTCAGGTCAGCTTTATTTCTTCTCGTTGTTATCCTTGTCCAATATTCTTTCATACTTTGCAATCATCTTCACTCTTCTCTACATGATGATTTTGCTCTGTGTATAATTCTTTCCTGCAAACCTGGCCAGTCAAATTTTTTTTATTTGAAAGTCCTCCTGTTCTAAATCTCTGTTTCCTGTATTCCAGTTTCTACTAGGGCCCTTTGTACCTCTTGGATCCAGTATATATTGATTCTCTTGCTCACAAGAAACTGTATTATCTGATGTGTGAACCTCACCTGGTCCATTATGAGGATGTGTCTGAAGAACATGTTCCTTTTCCTGATGGCATCTGATATTTCTGTTTTGGTATACTGTTCTTGGCTTTACAGCTTTTTATTGTATTTTAGAAGGATTTTTGTCTACACTTTTACTCATATTATGGTATATCTGTTTCCATACAATTTCAAATGACAGCTGGAATCTTGTCACCTTTTGCTTTAATAATTCTCTATATTTCAAACAACAGTATCACTGTACCTACCTTTGCTGCAGTGAAGTCTGCACCCAATACATAACGACAGTCCACAATGACTGGTAGATGACTTGACCCTTCTTGTACAGCAACACGTCCTACACTTGTGCGAATGAAGTCTACTGCAGGGAAGTATAGACTGTTCCCTGGTATCACCAACAAGTATTCCTGCCCTGCCTTAGTCTGAAAAAACAAATGGAACACCATTATAAACACCCGCCGCATTCCCACAGAGACTTCGACACTATAGTCACTCACTTCATTCTGCAATGTAACAGCAAAAATCACAATCAGTGAAAACAATAAAGTCCACAGTTTGACAACATATAAGCTCAATTTTGGTTGTTATCTCATGAAAATAACAAATGAGGATGATCTGTCCTTAGCAATAACCATTATTCACTGCCTGAAATTACAATATCCACCACAACCAATCATACTTATTCATACTGCAGTACTGAAATATGGTTCAAATGGCTCTAAGCACTATGGGACTTAACATCTGAGGTCATCAGTCCCCTAGAACTTAGAACTACTTAAACCTAACTAACCTAAGGACATCACGCACATCCATGCCCAAGGCAGGATTCGAACCTGCGACCGTAGCAGCTGTGCGGTTCCGGTCCGAAGCGCCTAGAACCACATGGCCACCACGGCCGGCTGCAGTACTGAAGCAGCAAGGACAGAGACAGATACTATATTTTCCTCATAAGAGACTAGCTGTTCAGTTCATTGGAAATACCATACAGCAATAACATTACTCACTGGAAAATGGAAAAGCAGGTACCATTACAGGTTCCAACATTTTCAAGAATACTGTGCTTCAAACAAGTTTACAACAGTAACTAAAAAATCATACATACACCATAATAATTGCAGAAATTATATATTTTTGTATGTATATATTTGCTATCTTGTATATCCGCTGGTTGCAGTGTGGTCTGTGACTAGGCCCACTCATCAATGAATAAGGATAGCTATGGTCCCACAACTGATTTCAAACTCAATTATATATATCTCCAATGTATGTGGCAGTCCTGTGATTACCATTACAGCACTGACCCTTATACGACATTATTAGAAATACACATTTCTGAAGACAATGTAAAGCGTAATTAACAAGAAGGATACACAGTTTTTAACAAACTACAAACATATTTGGTCAAAAACTAATAATGGACACTTCAGGGTGAAATAATAAATAATGAATGATAATGAGGATCCGGTAGTGAATAATGGTTATCTTTAAAAATGAAATAAAACAAGAAAAGAAGATTCATATGTCTAGTATCCCAGCTGGAATAAGAGAACATAAACATGGAACCCTAACCATAGTCAAGTGACAACAGTGAGAGCACTGCAGATTGTTTAGTACCACCAATGAAATACGAAGTTTGAACCGGTCCGCTATCATTTAGCGAAGACTGCTTCAGGCAGTGTTACCTCGGCACCTCACTAGGAGACACAGCAGTGATGATTAACAAAGGACACATCCCAGCTCAGGAAAGAGCTTACGCAGTGAGAGTCAGTGAGTGACTTGTGGACAAGTGGCTAATCTAGCAAGCCCTGCTCTGGGTAGAGAGTGCTTGCTTGTTGACTACTTTAGAGGCAAAAGCTAGTGTGGAGCTCTCTGACTTAGCTCTGTTTCATGGACTAGCAGCTGCCGTACCTGGTTGACCATGCAACTTGTAAAAAGCCAGCCGTAGTGTATGATGGTGAATATGGCATGGTGATACTGATATTATTTGGGTGGCCAACTGGAGCAACTGACAGAGTTCACAGGCCCTTGATCAACTAGTTGCCTAAGGTGGATGCTTCTGATACATTGGCTGATGGAGTTTGATGTCAAAAATTGATCAAAACTTTGGTTTTGAAATGGTGACCATAGTGTCCATTTGTAGAGATATTTAAATTTTGTTGATGAAGTGCTGCACTCATTTGACAAACTGGGACTGTAATAGATAAACCTACCTATAGGTTTTCTCGGTTTTGCACGCTGGAGGAGATTGGCTGTTTAGTAAACTGGTCTAGAGATTTACCTGCTTGTTCAGTGTAATATTTTAGGTTATTTATGTGTTAGTTCACATCCTTGGTCAACAGGAACTTACTTGGTAACAGCTAAATTGTTCTGATTGGTTTCCATTCAGAATTTGGGGTGATAAGCCAAGGATGAGAGCCATTATGTCTTTCTTTTATGTGTATAACACAAGTTCTCTAAGATTTTTGGGTAGGAAGCTCCCTCAGAATTTTTCTCAATAACTGTTTTAAATTTCCTTAAATATGGGCTCTTTCAGCTGCTGTGAGATTTATATGGCTATGTTAGTCTTTGCTAAGTTCAGTTACTTGAAGTTTTTTAATAACGTTAATAATCACCGAGCAATTTATTTCCTAAAAATTTTGCTATGTAAACATCTTAAATTTCTTTAAAAGGATGGGACTCTTCTAATGATTATGCTTTGAAGTTCCTTTTTATGGCAATACTCACCGAGAAAGGCTGATTTTTACTAACTGTTATTTCTCTTTAATATTGAAGTGTGAATGATGGCTTTCTTTGTTAGCACCATGTGTGTAATTACTTTAATATGTATGTTTTGAATTTCTCCTGAGCATTTTTTGTCAATGTATTAATAAAGGCAGTGACAAGGAGGCCATAAAGTGCCAATCAGTTGTTAGGCCACAGCATCAACTGTAAGAGGTAAATCAATGTAATATAAATTTGTTTTTTAGTAATCCAGGATTTACTGTATGTTGCTACAACCACTGGATTATTGTAATTACTGTTTAAATAAATATGTGTTATTTACTGCATTGTATCCGAGTTTGTGACCACGATCCTTCCACATCCGAACTGAGTATAGGTAGCTTGGTTATTTGTTGTTTACAAGTTAGACAGCTCAATGTCAACATGGAGTTATTACCATAGCTGGATGGCCATAACACTGAATGCATGGCAGAGCCTGTAGATACTCAGGCAGTATTGTGGCTGTCCATTCTGTAGGATAACATGTCATGGGCGGAGCCTATTGTTTGTAGCTGCATATAACCTGGCATGTAACAGAAACACTTCACTTCATATTTGAATATCACTGCCTCTATTACTCAATGGATTATGTATAATTACTCTCAAATGCACTTTGTAATTGATGTGCATGAGACTTTGTAGTTTGTTGGTGTGTTTCCTGGCCTTGGCATTTCTAGTTACTCACAGATCCCACTTCAGATTGCCTCAACCCCTACGTACAAAGACTGGCTGTGTATAGGACTAGGAAGTCAACACTTTGTGGCACAATCTTGTATTATTACTCCATACTTATCATATTTTATATATAAGACACACTTTTTACTTCGAAAAATTGCCTCCAAAATTGAGGTGTGTCTTATACTTTTATTAATATAAAAATGTCCAGTGTGAGATTTAAAATCCTCACCAGTCTTAAAAATGGCATATATCTGATGCCGTGGGAAACCTCCCTCTACCTGGCAGCATTGCATTCAACTGAAGCAGCAGTGCCCCAGTGTGGCAAACATGAGTTGTGGGGAAACTTCCTGGCAGATTAAAACTGTGTGCCCGACCGAGACTCGAACTCGGGACCTTTGCCTTTCGCAGGCAAGTGCTCTACCAACTGAGCTACCAAAGCACGACTCACGCCCGGTCTCACAGCTTTACTTCTGCCAGTATCTCGTCTCCTACCTTCCAAACTTTACAGAAGCTCTCCTGCGAACCTTGCAGAACTAGCACTCCTGAAAGAAAGGATATTGCGGAGACATGGCTTAGCCACAGCCTGGGGGATGTTTCCAGAATGTGAGACCGGGCGCGAGTCGTGCTTCGGTAGCTCAGTTGGTAGAGCACTTGCCCACGAAAGGCAAAGGTCCCGAGTTCAAGTCTCGGTTGGGCACACAGTTTTAATCTGCCAGGAAGTTTCATATCAGCGCACACTCCGCTGCAGAGTGAAAATCTCATTCTGAATGAGTTGTGGAGATTCACATGCTTGCTTAAACTGTCTCCTTCCCATCCCACAATCTCAAACCCAGAACACTGTCTAGCCTATGATGCATCCTTGCAGTCTGTAGTGCCAGTGAACTTGAATTTAAAGTGATATGCGTTATCGTAACAGTACACTATTTCTGTTAGTAGCTAGTTTTGTAATGCTACAAAAATAAAAAAAAATGACATGGGCCATAAATTGAAAATAAAAGCATATGCAGAAGAACATGGAAACAGAACAGCTGAGCTGCATTTTGGCCCTCCACCTACAGAAAACACCATTTGCGATTGGTGGGCTAGTAAAGAACTGAAATAAATGAGGAAGATTAAACTGTGCAAATACAGGGCTGAATTCAAAATGGCTAAAACTGGAATATGATGTACTGAAATGGATTCAATGACACTGTCAAACTGGCATTGGAATTAATACAAAAATGATTCAAATACATGGTTTTAAGCTACTGCTACAGTGGAACTTAACAGACTTTAATGGTGAAGTTGGGTGGTGCTAAAGGTTTATGAAGGATCATGGACTTAGCATGCAAAGCAAAATCAAAATATCTCAGAAAATGCCACAAGTGTGCCAAGAGAAAATGCTATCTTTCTATTACTTTATTATTCAGTTCTGAAAGAAAACCAGTGTGGAACTAAGCCAAATGCAAATATGGATGAAATTCCTTCAACATTTGATGTGCCAAGTAACAGAACTGTGTCATGAAAGGTGCTAAAACTGTAACTATAAAAACAAGTGGACATAAAAAAAATGCACTGCACTGTTGTCCTTTCATGCTGTGCTGAAAATACTAAACTTAATTCAATGATCATTTCTCAAGTGCAAAACAACGCCAAAACCTTCTGAAATATCGCCAGTCATTGTTGTTAACAAACATGACAAGAACTGGATGGATGAGGCAGATATGATATTATGGATTAACAGAGTATGGAACTGAAGGAAAGGTGCTCTACTAAAGAAGAGTTCTCTTCTTGTGCTAGATCAGTTTAGTAGTCATTTGAAAAATTCTGTGAAAGAGAAATTGAGACAGGGAACTACAGAGCTTGCTGTTATCCTGGTATGACTTACTTCACAATCGCAACCTCTTGATGTTTCGAAAAATAAACCGTTTAAAGTGTGTATGAGAGAGAAATGGAACAAACGGATGATGGATTAAGCCAAACACAAATGCAAGCCGAAGGGAGCTTTAAAACGACCTACTATCAAACAAGTGTATCAGTTGATAAAACAGTCATGGACTAGAGTGAGAGAAGACATTATTGTTAAATCTTCCAAGAACTGCGGCATAAGCAATTATCTCGATGGCAGTGAAGACCATGAACAATGACTGACGAACAGAAAGAGGAACAGGAAGAGGAAGAGGAAGAAGAAAGTTCAGATCATGATTTTTCAGGTATTTCAGAGGTCAGTTTGATTCTATAAATTAAAATTTTTTCTTTAGTCTGACTTTGCAGTCTAATAATAAAAAAGGTAAAAATGTTATTTTTTTCAATTGTTTAAAAATTAAGGTGCGTATTATGGTTTGTGGTGCCTTGTAGTCCACAAAATATGAAATCAACAAATATGTTAATTCAGCAAGAAAGATATGCACAAATGTAACAAAAATATAGTTAATAAAGAAGTGATTTACCACTGCTCGTTCCACTGTAATGCTTGGCCTGGCTGATGGGTACAACAGGAACAATATATTTATGGCAACTCCTATCAGTATACCAAGTTCCACACCAATCACCAGGCATGCCACAAAAGTAACAAATGTTGGTACTAAATCTTTCCCTGTAATAGCAAGATTTTACTTCATTAAGCACACTCAAAAATGTCGTTCTGCTAAGTTATACATATACATCGCAGCATCTTATTTTAATAATAATTTATCCAAATAATAGAAAGAAAGACATCATAAATACAAAATTTCATTTAAAACAGACATCACATTATACCAGGTGATTCAGCTCACATACCAAAGTCATTTTGTGCATACACAAAAATTTTGTACCTGGCCTTCAAAAAGAGTTTCACATTATCTCATTAGCTTCATGCAAACTATTAGCCCAATAGAAAAAAGGAACACAACCTTTTGGTATCAAATCTAATGTAGTTAAATTTTGTACTGGGATATGTTTTCACTGTAGACCACTGTTTTTGAGTTTTTCAGGAAAAATGTACAAAAGTGATCTTCAAATGCACCTCCACTCCCACACTCATCCCTCACCAGTCAGGATGTCTAGCATGTTGCTTGGGGCACTCACTCTCCCACCACTGTACAAAAACTTCCACCCACACTAACTATTCTTGATATTCAACCTTTAGGTCTCTATTGGTTGGGCTATCACACCACCAGCATAGTCCGCTATTTCATCAACAATATTAATTTAAATGTACCCATGAGAGTATTTAAAGAAAAATAACTTTTGTAAACATTATGCTAAAACTAATTAGATTGACAATTTTATCTAAACTTAACCATTTACTTTTGTAATAAGTTGGCCTTACAAATACAACAATGTAGTTGTTTATTTTATGCCATTAAAATTCCCAAAATGTTCGGTAAAATTTATACAGGTGTCAGTTTTACAATTTGTAAGTGCTCAACTAATCCGGTGGTGAAATAAAGCCAGTCAATGATAACCAAGAAAGGTTGAATGTGGGAAATAATTCGCACAGTCACAAACATTTGTACAGCGGTAGGAGGGAGTGCCATGAACAACACACTAGAAATTTTGACTGATGGGAGCTGAGTGTGGGAGGGGGTTGCATTTGAAGGTAAATTTTGTACGTTTTTCTTGAATAACTTGAAAACTATGGCCTCTACTGAAAACATATCCCAGTGCAAAATTTTACTAGATTAAATTTTGTACAAAAAGATCCTGTTCATTTTTCCTAAAAGACTATGAGTTTGCAAATAGCTCAGCAGTTGATGCATCTTTAATAAAGGTCTCACAGACTACTGTCTGAAACTTCATCCATAGTTATCAGTATATTATGCTTAATCACCATAATTTAACTGAAGACTTATCTATCAGTCTTGAATTTGTTGCTAAAGTTGCTTTATTTTCTATGTTTGATGACATGTCCACAAGACATTTATGATTCACTAGTGAACTGTCAAGCTTTATGCAACACATACCAGTCCATTCATAACAATAATGCAATGCTGGAACAATATAAAAAATAAAGGAGAGGCAGCTACTAACCTATAGCGGACTGATGTGTGTTGCATAGAAAAATGTAGCAGGAAACAGTACCTACACTAGCTGTCGAGCTCTTGCTGTTTTTCGTAATAAAAACACATACATTCACAAACACAGTCCCACAGACACACCCATGGCCATGGCAAGACTTACTATTGATGACTGATTATTGAAAACAGCTGCATAGGCTGATGGAGGTGGGGAAGTGTAGGGAAGGATGTAAGGAGGGGATACAATGTCGTATTGTCTGCATAGCAAGACGAATGGAGTAAACAGAATAGAGCAAAAAAGAGATACAGAAATGGGTAGAGGGGGTGGGAAGAGAGGGTGGAAGATGGAAGGAAAGGATGGTGAGGATGAAGAGGGGAAAAAGTGAGGGGGGGAGGGAAAGGAAGAGAGAGAGAGAGAGAGAGAGAGAGAGAGAAAGCCCACATTCAGGGAAGGAAGAGAGGACGGAGAAGGCAGTAGGTGATCTGGATGGGGGAGTGGAAAGGACAGACATGAGAAGGGAAAATATAAGGCAAGGAATTGGGATAAAGGTCAATATGCTAGACAGACCATTCCTATCTGTGTAGTTCAGAGAAACTTGTGTTGTATGGGAGTATCCAAATGGACAGTACAGTGAAGCAGCTGTTGAAGTCACCAGTACTGTAGTGTTCAACATGTTCAGCAACACTATGGTCAGTTCTGTGGTTTGCTGCAGTTTGGCAGTGGACACTCATGGAATTAGACAGTTGTTTACTTGTCATGCCCACATACAATGCTGTACAGTAATTTCAGCATGGCTGATAAATAACATGGCTGTTTTCACACATGGCCCTGCCTTTTATTGGGTAAGAAGTACTTGTGACTGGACTGCAGTAGGAGGTGGTGAGTGTGTGCACAGGACAGGTCTTGCACCTGAATCTATCAAGTGGGACTGACACATCGAGTGCAGGGTTGGGTACAGGACTGGAACAGGGATCAACAGGGATATTCTACAGGTTGGGTGAGCAGCAAAGCACTACTTTGTGTGAGATGTGTAGGATTTTGGGTAGGACATCCTTTATCTCAGGGTACAATGAGAGGTAGTCTAAGACATGATGAAAGATCTGACTGAGCTTTCCAAGGCTAAGGTGATACTGGGTGATCGAAGGAATCCTTGTCTGAGGCTGCTTGACGTGTTTACTGGTGTCAGAGAGACTTCTTTATGGATGAACTGAAAGTGTGGCAACTGTAAGTGAAGTTACTGCTGGTGGTTGGTGCACTTGATGCAGACAGACATCTTTATAGAACTATCTGAGAGGTGGAGACCAACATATAGGAAGGTGGCTTTCAGGAGGACTAGGTGAAGCAGATTTTTGAGTAGTTGAAGAGGTTGTGGAGGAAAGAGTAAAGACCAGTCCAGATCACAAAAATGTCATCAACAAATCCATACCAGACAAAGGGTTTTAGGTGTTGAATGGATAGGAAGTATTCCTCCAGATTGGTGGGAGGGAGGTTTATGGGTGAGTTTATCAGAGGATTCCTCCAGATGACTCATAAATTTGTTGTTGATATAGGATGATGCCATGGATTTGTTTATAGATTTGGCCTTAAAAAGTGAAATAATTGTGGGTCAGTACGTGGTTGGTTAGGAGGATTAGGAAAGAGGTGGTGGGTTTGGTATCAGGAGGACATTAGGAAAGGTAGTGTTCCCCGGCCGCATGGCTTAGGCATGGAGGATGTTGATGTACAAGGGTGTCACATCCACAGTGACCAATGAAGAGTCTGGTGGTGATGGGAAAGAACCGTGGAGAAGCAGCAAAGGAAGTGAGCAGTGTCTTCAACGCAGGACGGGACGTTATGGACACTATTTTTGGAGATGTTTGTCAGCAAAGGCAGAGGTTCACTCTGATGGAGCATTATACCCAGCCACATTGGAACAAACCAGTAGGGAGACATTTGGGATTGAGTTTGTGCAGTAGGTAAAAGGAAAACATTCACAGGCTGCTGGTGTGAGGAGGGAGATGGATTCTATACTGATATTTAATAGAGTGTATAATTTAGTTTACATGGTTTGCTTGTTCTTTTTGTGGGAGATGGATTCTATACTGATATTTAATAGAGTGTATAATTTAGTTTACATGGTTTGCTTGTTCTTTTTTCTTAACTCATTCCACATCCCTGAAGGCCTCCCTTCACATTATCCATGGTATATGATGGGTGGATGAATGAATGAACCCTCAGGGATGTGCAATGAATCAAGATAATAATTAATAAAGTCAAGTAACCGTTAGAAGTATTGGAGAACTGCTATAAACTGTATATGTTTAAACTACTAATTCCTCAGTCGTCTGGTTTTGAACTTTTTCTCTCTTTTCTTTCTTGTTAGCTCAATATCCACACAATCATAAAGGCAATTATCAATAAAATGAAGATATATGTGTTGAAAAAACAAAAACTTATTTTACCTGCAGGTAAAAGGAATCTTTAACTTGAATAATAAGATAATCTGTAGAATGAATGGGTAATAAGATATATTTATAATTTTCTTTCAAACTTTTAGAGCTCCCGCTCAATTACTTGCTTCATGTGCAATGGGAGCCTGTTGAAGAGCTTCACACCATAATACAGGAACCTGTATCTTGAGTTATGGTTGTGTGCATCACAAACAAGATGCTGATTTTAACTTCTAGTAACAAAATCATAAAAATTTAAAAATCTTCTAAGAGGTATCTAAAAGGTGTGGAGACAACATTCTCACTGTCCATGCCTGATTAAAATCTATTTTACTTCCTTTAACTGCACAACACCAAGAAAGAATTCTGTAAGGATATTGTGAGACTGCACATCTGATTAATATCATAAAAATATTGTTACTTCCACAGTGTTGGAAATTGTGGATGTCAGCTGTTAAATACTGAATTATGAAGAGTAGATGCTATTTTCTTAGCTATTTGAGGCTTTCTTCTGTAATAATTGCTTGAAAGATTCTCAGGCACTGCATTGGCTGATACTGTCTAAACTACATGGTATTTCTATGAGTCACCTGTTTATCATCTTCATGTGTAACTGAGCAGCTGCCTCATAGAAATATTGTACACTTTTGACAGTACCATACTATGCAACACCTGAGAATGTTTCAAGCTATTCTCCTACTATTCACCACTCAGCTGAGATATTTGCACGATATTTATTTTATTTAATAATGTCAGAAACACACACTACAACTTACAAGTTATGCAAAATGTTCCAAAACATGGTACCATAAGCATTACAATTACAATTAAATGCGGCATGACCAGCATGCAGCAACTTTGCATACTTCCTTGGTGGCATCAATGACATTCTGTGGCATGCATGATGTTGGTCACAGGCTGCAGACAAGAAGATGACTCATTGTCTGTTCTTCACCACATTCACATGCTGTGGAGTCGCAAGCAAATACCCGCTTTTTCAAGTTGGTCTTCATTCTTCCAACTCCAGAACGCAGCCTGTTGAGAGTCTTCCATATTGACCAACTTTCTTAATGACCTGACAGGAGGCTTTCAGTTGGGATCATCCACCCCGTAAGGTGACTGTGTCTGGAACGTCATGAGTTGACTCTGAAGTTCGAAGGTGGTTCAGTGAGGCTTTCAGTTGAATGGAGAAAGCTTTTCCTTGCATTGAGCCTTGTTACTGCTGGCTGATACCAGTGTGGTGCGTGGGTCTTCAGATTTGATACCTTTCACTTTTACAGTCTAGATGCACGTTGACAACGGATATCTAGAGGTGGGATGCCTGCTGGACAATAATCTTTATCAAGTGGTGTAGATCTCAAACATCCCGTAAAGAGTCTGCAGGTTTCATTCAATGCGATATACACTTGTTTAGCATGACTAGATCTGCACCACACAGGGCAAGCATATTCTGCAGCTGAATAACAGAGCTACAGCAGAAGTTCTTAAGATGCGAGGATGCATCCCCCAGGTTGTACCCGATAATTTCCGGAGAATGTTGTTCCTTGCAGATACCTTCCGTTTGGTTTTCAAGCAATGTATTCTGTAGGTAAGTGCTCAATCAAGAGTTACTCCAAGATATTTGGGGGTGAAGCAGTGTTCTAATTGCTTACCTTCCCAGAACATTTGCAATTTCCTTGCTGCATGTCTATTTCTAAGATGGAACTCACAAATCTCTGTTTTTGCTTGATTTGGCTTCAGCTGATTGTCTTGGTAATAGCCACTTAGAATTTGATTCTCATGCTCTAGTTACCATACAAGATGATGCTGGAGTACATCATCCAAATGTGCTACATCACAGTGATCACAGGACTGTAGTACCTGGAGATGAATCTGGTGTTCCTTCAAAATAAAAACTACAATTCATCCAAGTGGAGACTAGATAGAATGAGAACAGTCTTTATCCTCCTTAATCAAATAACAGCATGTGGATTACATCCACAGGATGATTTTCGGTAAAATAAGATCACTCATTAGAAGGCAGATATTAGGTCTAAAGTTATACTCTTAAGTGTTGGTATCTGTTATAACGTGTATAATAATGTATAATGTTATAATGTATAGAGGTTCTATGGGTGATTAAAGTTGGAATACAAACTAGTCACAAATACTCACTACTTGATTTCCACATTGGTTTCACCACTTCATACTCTATCATGAAGATCACGGCACAAATGATAACAGCTGCCAAGGATGCCTTAGGAATGTAATAGAAGTAAGGTGTTAGCAGACTAAGTGCCAATAAAATCAGGGCACCTGAAATAAAGCATAATACAATTACAGATAGAGGTCACACAAACTGAACTAGCTACGCATAAAAATTAACTCAGTAACACCCACAAAGCTCGACAGAAAAAAATTGTAACATTCAATCTCTGAGACTTAAGACATTTTCATTAATATAGTGCTATCTCTCTATTTCACACTTATTGCGTCTTAACAATTCCAATTTTCGCACCCTCCCTTTATTCATAAATTTTATTTAGCAATGTATGTGCTGGCTACTGAATAGTCACAATTTCTGTCATCAGTTTTGCACAATTTCACCATAATACTTTACAACAAACACATTAACAGCTTTTATCCAAATGTCATGTGTTGTGGAATGAATACTTTAGTATTAATTATGAAATTTGCCAAAAATTATTTAATTTTACTTTAACAAATGTGGGAGTCTACATTGTTGTTGTTGTTGTTGTTGTTGTTGTGGTCTTCAGTCCAGAGACTGGTTTGATGCAGCTCTCCATGCTACTCTATCCTGTGCAAGCTTCTTCATCTCCCAGTATCTATTGCAACCTACATCCTTCTGAATCTGTTTAGTGTATTCATCTCTTGGTCTCCCTCTATGATTTTTACCCTCCATGCTGCCCTCCAATACCAAATTGGTGATCCCTTGATGCCTCAGAATATGCCCTAGCAACCGATCCCTTCTTCTAGTTAAGTTGTGCCACAATTTTCTCTTCTCTCCAATTCTATTCAATACCTCCTTAGTTATTAGTTATGTGATCTACCCATCTAATCTTCAGCATTCTTCTGTAGCCCCACATTTCGAAAGCTTCTATTCTCTTCTTGTCTTAACTATTTATCATCCATGTTTCACTTCCATACATGGCTACACTCTATACAAATACTTTCGGCAATGACTTCCTGACTCTTACATCTATACTTGATGTTAACAAATTTCTTCTTCAGAAACGCTTTCCTTCCCATTGCCAGTCTACATTTTATATCCTCTCTACTTCGACCATCATCAGTTATTTTGCTCCCCAAACAGCAAAACTCCTTTACTACTTCAAGTGTTTCATTTCCTCATCTAATTCCCTTAGCATCACCCGACTTAATTAGACTACATTCCATCATCCTCGTTTTGCTTTTATTGATGTTCATCTTATATCCTCCTTTCAAGACACTGTCCATTCCGTTCAACTGCTCTTCTAAGTCCCTTGCTGTCTCTGACAGAATTACAATGTCATCAGCAAACCTCGTAGTTTTTATTTCTTCTCCATGGATTTTAATACCTACTCCGAATTTTTCTTTTGTTTCCTTCACTGCTTGCTCAATGTACAGATTGAATAACATCGGGGAGAGGCTACAACCTTGTCTCACTCCCTTCCCAACCACTGCTTCCCTTTGATGTCCCTCGACTCTTATAACTGCCATCTGGTTTCTGTACAATAGCCTTTTGCTCCCTGTATTTTACCCCTGCCACCTTTAGAATTTGCATTACAAGCTAAATTTTTGATCATCAAAATAAGCAGTTGCACATAAAGCATATGTTTCTGAACTTAAGCCTTTGAGAATATATCATTTAAAGGAGGCATGATTGGCAGACAGGCACAATGACCATGTCTGTCTGCCACTCAACACCTCCTCCATGCGGTGAGTAGCAACTTACCCTCCATATTGTTGCTATTGCATCCCGGATTTTCCATATTTTATAATCTATCATTTCAAATTCAAATTCTGATCAATATGTATATCCTGGAATTTTGAACATTATATGTTACATATTTCTTTAACTTTGTGCTTTACTATTATTGGTGAAGACATCTTGACATGGACAGACCTGAATGAACTGTGTGTTTTCCAAGTTAAGTGGCATGCAGTCTATTAATAATCACTCCATATTTTGTGAAAATATAAATGAAATGTCCATTATTGCACCTCTATTGGGCTATGAAGTATATATCATCAGCAAACAGAAGTATTCCTGCTTCATCAGCATTAAAAAGTTACGGTGATTTATATAATACTCAAAATAAGAGGTGAAAGTGTGTGTCTTATAGATTCAAGGGGAGCAGAGAATGAAAGAAATAGCTTTATGAAACTAAACAGTGTAAAAGAACAAAATTCGATTACTTACAGCATGCACAAAGAGATTTAAACAGCCATTCTTCCTGTGCTCCATGTGTTAATAGAATGGGAAAAAAGCCCTAATGACTGATACAATGGGATGTGCTCTCTGCTAAGTACTTCACAGATGATTGTGGAGTATGAACGTAGATGTGGTAGCAGAGCAGAAAGTGCACTTATTTGCACATTTGAAATCGAAATCTGCTGCTGGTTAATATTCCAACTGTGTTTTTCCACTCCCTGAATTGTAACATGATTGGATCATCCTTGGTATGCTATCCACAAGGTTGAGACAATGCTCCTCAAGCCTGTCCCTTTCTTTGATGGTGATCTTTCTAAGAGTTTTCTATTGATAACAGTTGCAGGTTTCAACTGGTCCCAAGGTGGATTCATGTCAGCAGCTACAACAGACACTTCCATTGAGTTCATTCGTGCCAACTGGAGGAATAATGTTCTTGACTTAGGGGCAGTAAGATCAAGCACTATCATCTTTAAAAATGAACCCATCACCAATTTGTTGACCGTGTGATTGTATAATGTGTTGGACGATATTTCTCATCCCTCAAATTATTGCCAATATCAATGTGAACTGTCCGACATCCTAATATGATACCAGCCAAAAACATGAGTGACTCATACCCCTGCTGCAGTCATGGGACTGCATGCCTCAGATGGAATGGTACCATGACATGACCATCAGACAAGTATTGCACTGTTCGGTGAAGAGAAGCCAACATAATTGACCCAGATTCCATTTCAAGTGTTCCCTTAACTACCTTCCTTGAGCACCATAGTGCTGAGATGTTTGTACTGTTGTTCATAATGGTTACCTAGAGGCCAAATTGACAATATGGAGATAGTTGTGAACTGAGCCAACACATCCCTCCTTCTCGGCTTTCTCAAAAAAGGCTCTATGCAATTATGTGGCATTCTACTCAGGATACCTGCGAGCCGTAATTTGTAGATAGTGATTGTCAGCTGCAGTTGTTGACCATGGTGACAACTAAGGCAGACCTTGTATGTTTTGTGTTTTTCAGAAGTTGATGAATGTTCAAATGATGGTCCAGTGGTGTATGGGTCAAGTTGGTAGGTACTGACAACCTTTCTTGCCAGAAAGTGACTACCAACCAGTTGTCCACTAAGTTGAATGGCTATCGCCAAACTGTGGCTAAGAGCAAAGTGGACCACGCTGTGGCACACCATGCAGCAGTGGCTGCTTCACAACAAGGGCCATCTGGATTGTTCCCCTCTACCACCAGCTTTTCTGAACTGTGCAGATGAGATTTCACCCCACAACACACTTCTCACAAAATCATTCCAGTCTTGACCTATGGTAATCTACTGTCAACACACCCTCCATCCATCAGTTTTTGTCCCCTCTGTCCTATTGCCTCCTCCCAATTCATGTCCTCTCCAGTTATTGTGCGCTGTTCTGCGAAAGAACACACCAGTGTTTTCCCATTCTCTGTTCCTATCCTTTTCCATCCTGCACACACCCTTCCCTGCAATCTCCCAACACTCCACCTGGTAGCCTTGTCCTGTCACCTAGTCCCTGCAAGCTCTGCCAGGCTGTGTCAACTCGTCTTCTCCTACACCTGTATCATGCTATCCCTACCCCTTTCCCTACCCCCTACAGATTGCTGCTTCCATTTAGGTTCCATTCTGGTCAGAGCAGCTTGAGATGGCAGTCATGTGTGAGTGAGGTATCAATAGCAAGTTGTTTCCAAATCAGTGATGAGAGCAACAAACTAGAAGAAAAATTCATAGTTCAGCAGGAAATGAAACATGGGTTAAATTAAAAGACAGGACAGAAACTAGAGTAAGTACAGAAAAAGTAAGGAAGAAAAAAAATCTGCCACATTCATTTCTTTCTAGTATTAAGTGTAACACACATACCTTATCTTGGCACCTGGACTCAAGTTTTGAATAAGTAGGAATCTAAAGACTTCAGGTTGGCACTATTTTGTGTTGTTGCTACCAACCTTAGGCATCAAACAATACAGTGTGTAGTGGTACTGAAGTAGCAACTACTGAATGATGCACTTCATTCCTTTTCCTCCTAGCCACTTTGCTCATCTCCTACCCTACTGCTATATCCTCCCCTCAAACCACTATTTCCAGATTCATTTACAGTCTATTACTTAGCTATCAAATTTTCTTTACTAGATTAGAGTTGATTTTAACATGGTCCCACAACAAGAGAAAACATGTGGAACTGATATAATTATTGTAACTTTCCTGACTACAGACCTATAACTATGATAAGGTAGTGTAAGTATAATTAATTAAAACACAAAGAAAAGAAATGTATACACTAACCAGTATAAATGCCTCCCAACTGTGTCTTAACACCACTTGCATGGTTCACAGCACTACGTGAAAAAGATCCACTCACAGGGAAAGATGATGCCATTGAACCAAAGATGTTGCACAGTCCAAGGGCCAACATTTCCTGTGTTGCGTCAACAGATTCTCCACTAGCTGGAAGTAAAAGCAAATGAAACTGTCACACTTAAAAAATAAAATATTAGAAATGTGAATTATATAGCATGCATTTTTTTTCTTTTCCAATGCAGCTGAAAATTCAAATTCAATTCATAAACAAATGATCAGCTGACAATAAATACTGACTTTTAAGCAGCAAACATTAATATGGGATACTTACCAAAAGCTTTTGCAATGGCAACATTTCCTAAGACACCAATAACAGGCACAAGAAAGATAGATGAGCCAAGCTGTCCACACATCTCACCAAATGAATATGTTGTATTTCCAATAGTTGTGCTGAAAGGAGGAAACCCAAAGTTTGGCAGACCAGATCTCACAGTTCCTATAACACAGTAAAAATACAAATGTAAATAAAGCATAAAAAGTTTTAAATGGTGTAAGTAGATTAAACTGTTAATACAAGTGATAAAAATAACAGCTAACATACAAGTGTTATCTCAAAGAACATAACACTAATAATGCAAAATTGTGATGCTTTATATCAATATGTGCGCTTATATCCTGAACAGCAACAGATATGATACGACTGTATAACCAAATTTTTTGATATGATATTTATGGACAAAAACATTTTTTCCCATTATTTTCTTCTTGTGGGAAATTTGCAAGTAATCTTGCAAAGGACTATCTACTGGGCTCCAGCTCAATGTGGTGACACCAATCTCACATCTGGTGATAGCACTGTCTGAATAATGTCATCTCCACTCTTACACTGGAGGAGAAAGAGGAGGAGGACACAACAGGTTTCTGTTATGTCTGGGTGAATAAGAAGAAATAAATTGTGTTTTGCATAAGGCAGAGGTTTCTTTCTTTTTTTTTTTTTTAAAGAAAGAAAACAAAAAAGAAAACACCTCTGGGAGCTTACAACCTGAGCAAGATGATTCAAAGAAATAAGGTACAATGCAGATACTGCTTTCACTGAATTCCATTTCCAGACCCTTAAAATCCCAATTTGATGAAAATTTTCCACTAAAACCCAAGAGATATCCAATTTCCAAATCAAAATACATGCATAAAACTGACAAAGTAAAGAGATATTATACTACTACACTAGCTAAAATAAAATGCATTGTCTAACTAGTAAATGATTAATGGAAAATCTCATATAAAGATGTGAAACAAATACTAACAAAGAGATAGAGGGGCTGGCCAGTACTTACCTCAGCTCAGTACAGCCGATAGATACACATAAAACAGAACCGAAAATTTACATACCTAGCTTTCGGAACAAATGTTCTTTCATCAGGGAGGAGAGAGGGGAAAGAAAGGGAAGAAGGGAAAGGAGATTCAGTTACTCACAACCCAGGCTATGAAGCAACAGGGAAAGGAAAATAGGGAGGGTAGCAAGGATGGAGGCATGGTTCTAAAGAGGATGCATAAAGAAGTAAAGAGGTATATAGTATAAAGATAAACACAACTATGTAGGATGAAAAGATGCGTGAATGGCTAATGAGGAAAGGGAAAGAGGAGAAGACTGAAGTGTAAATGGGAGTGAGGTTGTTTAACGTAGGTTCAGTCCAGGGGGATGGCGGGATGAAAGGATGTGTTGGAGTGCAAGTTCCCATCTCCGCAGTTCAGAGGGACTGGTGTTGGGTGGGAGAAGCCAAATGGCACATACGGTGTAGCAGGTTCCTAGGTCCCTAGAATTATGCTGGAGGGCATGCTCCGCTACTGGGTATTGGGCATCTCCTAGGCGGACAGTTCGTCTGTGTCCGTTCATGCACTCAGCCAGTTTAGTTGTTGTCATGCCAATGTAAAAGGCTGTGCAGTGCAGGCATGTCAGTTGATAAATGACATGTGTAGTTTCACACGTGGCCCTGCCTTGAATTGTGTATGTTTTACCAGTAGCGGGGCTGGAGTAGGTGGTTGTGGGGGGATGCATGGGGCAGGTTTTGCAGCGGGGTCGGTTACAGGGGTAGGAACCGCTGGGTAGAGAAGATAGTCTGGGACTATTGTAGGGTTTAACAAGGATGTTACGGAGGTTAGGGGGGCGACGAAAGGCAACTCTGGGTGGTGTGGGGAGAATTTTGTCAAGGGATGATCTCATTTCAGAGGTTGACTTGAGAAAGTCATATCCCTGGCGGAGTAATTTGTTGATGCTTTCGAGGCCAGGATAATATTGGGTGACAAGGGGGATGCTTCTGTGTGGTCTGGGGGTAGGAACATTGTTGTTGGACGGGGAGGAATGTATTGCTCGGGAGATCTGTTTGTGGACAAGCTCTGCAGGATACTTGCGGGAGAGGAAAGCACTGGTCAGGTTATTGGTGTAATTGTTGAGGGATTCATCACTGGAGCAGATGCGTTTGCCACGAATACCTAGGCTGTAGGGAAGGGAGCGTTTGATGTGGAATGGATGGCAGCTATCGAAGTGAAGGTACTGTTGTTTGTTTGTGGGTTTGATATGGACAGAGGTGTGGATGTGAGCTTCAACAAGATGAAGGTCAACATCCAGGAAGGTGGCTTGGGTTTTGGAGAAGGACCAGGTGAAATTCAGATTCGAAAAGGAGTTGAGGTTATGGAGGAAATTAAGGAGTGTTTCTTCACCATGAGTCCAGACCACAAAGATGTCATCTATAAACCTATACCAGGCCAGGGGAAGCAGCTGTTGGGTCTTCAGGAAAGCCTCCTCCATGCGGTCCATGAAGAGGTTGGCATAGGACGGAGCCATCCTGGTTCCCATGGCCGTTCCCCTGATTTGTTTGTACGTCTGGCCTTCAAAAGTGAAGTAGTTATGGGTGAGGATGAAGTTGGTAAGTGTGATAAGGAACGAGGTTTTTGGAAGATCTTCGGGTGGGCATTGGGAGAGGTAGTGCTCAAGGGCAGAGAGACCATGGGTATGTGGGATGTTTGTGTAAAGGGGTGTAGCATCTATGGTGGCAAGAAAGGTTTCAGGTGGGAGAGGAGTGGGAATGGATTTGATGCGTTCTAGGAAGTGGTTTGTGTCTTTGATGTATGATGGGAGTCTGCGGGTGATAGGTTGGAGGTGCTGGTCTACCAGAGCTGAGATACGTTCGGTTGGGGCTTTGAAGCCTGCTACAATGGGATGGCCAGGATGGTTCTCTTTGTGGATTTTGGGTAATAGGTAGAAGGTAGGGGTACGTGGCTCAGGTGGAATGAGTAAGTCTATGGAAGCCGTTGTGAGGCCTTGTGAGGGACCTTGGATTTTTAGGATTTTTTGCAGCTCAGTCTGGATGGAGGGAATGGGATCCTGGGTAACAGCTTTGTAGGTTGAGGTGTCGGAGAGTTGACGCAGTCCTTCTGCAACATACTCCACACGGTCAAGTACGACAGTTGTGGAGCCTTTATCCGCCGGGAGGATGACAATAGAGCGGTCTATTTTCAGCTCCTTAATGGCACGGGATTCAGCTGGGGTGATGTTGGGGGTTGTCGGGATGTTCTTCAAGAAGGACTGGGAGGCAACACTGGATGTGAGGAATTCCTGAAATGTCTGCAAGGGATGGTTTTGGGGGAGGGGAGGAGGATCCCTTTGGGAAGGCAGTCGGAACTGTTCTAGACAGGGTTCAACACTGGGTCTAGTATTTGGGGGCTGTGTTTGGGTAGTGAAGTGATATTTCCAGTTGAGGTTCCGCGTGAATGAGAGGAGATCTTTAACCAGGGCAGTGTGGTTGAATTTAGGCATGGGGCTAAAGGTTAAGCCTTTTGAGAGAACAGATGTCTCTGGAGGAGAGAGGGATCTGGATGAGAGGTTTAGGACTGAATTGGGACTAGTGATATGTGGCATTTGACTGTGGTTATAGTTGAGATTTGGTCTTTGTGGGGTATGTGCTGGGATGGGGAGATTGAGTAGGGTGGCTAGGCTAGGTTTGTTGGCTATGAGAGGGGTTTGTTGAAGGTTCTGTTGTGGTTGGTGTTTGTGAGGGATAGGGAGAGGGCCCCACTTCTTAGGTGTTGCACTAGCACTGTGGATAGTTTTTTCAGGTGGTGTGTGGCATGGAACTCAAGTTTGCAGCTGGCTTCTAGGATGATGTTCCTGAATGTGTTCTCCAAGCAAGGGTTTGAGAGGTGAAGGACTTCGAAGAGAGATAGGAGCTGTTGGGAGTGGTGGTTACATGAAGTAGTGTAGAGATTCAGGACAAGTTGGGTAAGGGCTAAGGATTGAAGGTTCTGGAAGTCCAGGAGAGACTGGTGGAAGGAGGAATTGCACCCGGAGATGGGAACTTTTAAGGTAAGCCCTTTAGGGATAATTCCAAAGGTTAAGCAGGACCGGAGGAAAAGTATGTGGGATTGCAGTTTGGCTACGGTGAATGCATGTTTCCGGAATGAATGTAAATAATGTGGTATAGGATTAGGGTACATAGTGGGTAACTGGTGGGTAGGGAAATTAAATAACTAAAGTTGAAATAGTAATCATAAGAAGGAATAAAACGGGGAGGGAAGGATGAGAAAGAAAGAAATTGTGTTGGTAATGTTCAATACCAAAGGAAGACCACTAAAAAAAAAAAAAAAAAAAAAAAAAAAAAAAAAAAAAAAAAAAAAAAAAAAAAAAACGGAAAAATTTGACCAGACCAAGCAAGTATGTCCAGATCAGGGGAAAAGAACACACGTTGCTCAAAAACAGAGATAGCGAGTGGCGAAAAAAGATCGCGCGTGCCGCAAAAGCGATCGCGCATGCCGCAAAAGCGATCGCGCGTGCTGTAAAAAAGATCACGACTGCCGCAAAAAAGATCGCGGGTGGCGCAGAAATGCCCCAAAAAATTTTCTTGTGGCAGAGAAAGATAGCCAATGGCACAAAAATATCGCCAGCAACAAGAAATCGACGGAAATGGATGATACTGGTAGGTGTGGAAGAGATTGTTGGCAGTGATTGTTGACTGGGAAACAGCGAATAACGAACGTTAAAACTATGGAATGTTGAATAAATAAATCAATAAATAAAAAGAGGACTATAAACGGAACAAGATAATAGGAGGAAGATGAAACTAGCACAGTTGGTGACGAAAATATTTATTTATGTATATATAAAACACTGAAGAAGAGAAAGTGTTAAGATGACAGACGTAAGAGATAGCTAACAAAAGGGACAAAACAATGAAGGATGTGGACCATATAGGTGATCTAAATGATTAATGGAAAATCTCATATAAAGATGTGAAACAAATACTAACAAAGAGATAGAGGGGCTGGCCAGTACTTACTTCAGCTCAGTACAGCCGATAGATACACATAAAACAGAACCGAAAATTTACATTCCTAGCTTTCGGAACAAATGTTCCTTCATCAGGGAGGAGAGAGGGGAAAGAAAGGGAAGAAGGGAAAGGAGATTCAGTTACTCACAACCCAGGCATGGCTCCATGCCTCCATCCTTGCTACCCTCCCTATTTTCCTTTCCCTGTTGCTTCATAGCCTTGGTTGTGAGTAACTGAATCTCCTTTCCCTTCTTCCCTTTCTTTCCCCTCTCTCCTCCCTGATGAAGGAACACTTGTTCCGAAAGCTAGGAATGTAAATTTTCGGTTCTGTTTTATGTGTATCTATCGGCTGTACTGAGCTGAGGTAAGTACTGGCCAGCCCCTCTATCTCTTTGTTAGTATTTGTCTAACTAGTAAAGAAGCTAAAAATATTAGCATTAAGGATACACTATACTGCAATTATTTACAGTCCAAAAGGATTTACAGAGAAGAAGTAGAGAAAGCAAAGAAGTAAAACAATGCCATGTTTAATGAAGGAGCTCAAAGTCCTTGAAAAGCAGCAAGGGAGTTGGTTAATGAACAAGCAAAAGCCCACCTCTGTTTCTAATTCTTGCAGACCAGATGAATTAAATGAATATTTTATAAAAATAGTGCTACGCAGAGTAGGTGAAATTCCTGACTTTGGAGCAGATCCTGCAGTTGCTGTGAAATTTGGAAATAAATGCACCATGGTAATGTGGAAGAGATTGCATATAAAAGACATAATAAAATTATTAAAAAACAAACACTTAGGGAGCCAGTATTTACAGCATCTCCTGCAATATGTTAAAAAATATAATCTATCAAACTGCTCAAACACTGACAGTTGTAGTAAATAAGTGCCTTTATGCTGGTACTTTCCAGTCACACTGAAAGCAGAACACACAGTACCAGTTTACAAAAATGGTAATTGACATCAAGTGTCAAGCTACAGGTTCATATCTATAATACCACTGCTATCTAAAGCAACAAAGTCCATAATAAAAGATCAGCAAGATCAGCTATTAACTTATTTTGAACGAAATAATCTCTGTTATTCCTAATTTTTGTTAATGACATATGCTCCAGTGAGCACACCTAGCATTTCGCAGATAATAAACTTTGTTCTCAGAAGTGGAGACTGTAGTTCAGCCTGTTCAACAAGCACAAGTCCTAATTGATGAGGCCAAGACTTGATCTATCATGAACAAGATGAAAATTAATGAAGACAAACACAGAGGATATTATGCAGTCTCACTGATACTGAAGCACCGGATGACACAGCAGCTGCTAAGCTTCTGGGCTTTTTCATTGATACCAAGTTAATCTGACAGCAGCACACTAAAATGTATGTTCCAGTCTTTCACGGGTTCTGTATCTCTTGAGGAAACCAAAAAGCACAATATCAGAAATGTATCTACTAACACTGTGTAAGGTAACTGTCGACAGTGTCACATAATAACACAGATATCACAACTACATCACTGTGTCACCTGCTGAATGTGTGTACTGTGTGGAGTTTTGTTGCGAATTTTCCAACAAGACAAAACTGATTTGGAAATATAATCATAAATGCCAATACAATACCTTGCCAAAGCTCTTAAAATCACTACTGTGAATGTATGAGACATCATATTACTTGTTATTTAAAACTCAGTTTCATCCCTAAACATCTATGAGATAATAAATCCTTTTATACTGAAAACGCGACTTTTTCATGAAAAAGTATTTCAATCATCCACAAAGTACACAAAATAAAGACAATATATGAAATTACGTTCTGCTTGTGTCTGTATATGTGCGGATGAATATGTGTGTGTGTGCGCGAGTGTATACCTGTCCTTTTTTCCCCCTAAGGTAAGTCTTTCCACTCCCGGGATTGGAACGACTCCGTACCCTCTCCCTTAAAACCCACATCCTTTTGTCTTTCCCTCTCCTTCCCTCTTTCCTGATGAAGCAACCATGGGTTGTGAAAGCTTGAATTTTGTGTGTGTGTTTGTGTTTGTTTATGTGTCTATCAACATACCAATGCTTTCATTTGGTAAGTTACATCATCTTTGGTTTTAGATATAAATTACATTCTTCAGTAGCCTAAGAGAATAACAATCTAAACATGAAGCTAAATCTATTGAAAAAGAATTTACACAATATTCTGACTCTCAGTGATAGCTGACGGAGAATGAGCGGATAATTTAAGCAGTATGTCATTGATCATCAGCCTTATTGTGTAAATCTAATAGTTCATTTTCAGGATTAAAAAAAATTGATTACTGCTTCAGTACATTAAGTACAGTTCTGCATAAGTGTATCATGTTACCAGTTTTTGGCATGTCTGCTCTACCCTAATATAATTATTATTAAGTGTATTTTACAAGACAAATAAATCACTATTCACCACACCATATGGCTTCAAGCAGATGCTGTGATGGCTGGTCTGTCATGGCCTTGAGTGACTCATCTGCAGTATTGGACAATAAGAGTTAGTGCTCCACATTTAATGACTTCAGTGTCATTTAATATTCATTTCCTATTCTTCCCTCAGCTACATCACTGAGAAGACGTTCTTACTGACTTGCCATCGAAGAGACATTATTCCATGTCAAATTGCTTTGTAGTTTGCTAAAAGTACCCATTACTGCATAGCGGTAATGACTTGTGGTTTGATACTGCACTTCAACTGACATTTTATTTGTGGCGGAATGCCAGTATCACTTATGGCCTCTAAGGTCTGACAAACATTTTGTCATGATCTACCTAAACTAGTTACGTTTTTTAACAACCAGAATGCTCTCAGTCATCTCATGAGTTATGAGTTTATCCTCACTGCTAAAATGTGGTTTCGTATCAATTGCCACTGGACATGACAGATTTTGTGACAAGTATATACTAAATGTAATATTGCCTTTTGTTGCTGTTATAAAATACTGAACCAGTGTTTCATCTCATTTCCTCAACAAACATAATTCTTATTACACTATTTCCCATTTCAAAAAATTCTATGAAAAGTATTAAGATTAAAATGCACTATTTTTGCACATTTGGTGATTTGAAGCTTTTGCCAAGTGACAGAACTGCTATTAAAAATGAAACAGAAGGATTAGACTGTTCTGTTGTATATCCAAAGGACATTTCCTTGTGTCATGTTTTCTGTGATTCAACTGCAGTTTTAATATTACATGTAACATACTTTACCCTGATATAATCTACAGAATACAATTCTGTCTTCCAAAAATACTATCCCTGTAAGCTGAGTCCCCCCCCCCCCCCCAAAAAAAAGCTGAAACTAACCTATGAATAGAAATATGCAGAATAAACTAGTTTTCTTATTTTTAAATCATCTCTACCAGTGATCAATTTTCTCATTTTTAAATCATTTCTGGCAGTGACCATATGCACTGCAAATACACTCCTGGAAATGGAAAAAAGAACACATTGACACCGGTGTGTCAGACCCACCATACTTGCTCCGGACACTGCGAGAGGGCTGTACAAGCAATGATCACACGCACGGCACAGCGGACACACCAGGAACCGCGGTGTTGGCCGTCGAATGGCGCTAGCTGCGCAGCATTTGTGCACCGCCGCCGTCAGTGTCAGTCAGTTTGCCGTGGCATACGGAGCTCCATCGCAGTCTTTAAGACTGGTAGCATGCCGCGACAGCGTGGACGTGAACCGTATGTGCAGTTGACGGACTTTGAGCGAGGGCGTATAGTGGGCATGCGGGAGGCCGGGTGGACGTACCGCCGAATTGCTCAACACGTGGGGCGTGAGGTCTCCACAGTACATCGATGTTGTCGCCAGTGGTCGGCGGAAGGTGCACGTGCCCGTCGACCTGGGACCGGACCGCAGCGACGCACGGATGCACGCCAAGACCGTAGGATCCTACGCAGTGCCATAGGGGACCGCACCGCCACTTCCCAGTAAATTAGGGACACTGTTGCTCCTGGGGTATCGGCGAGGACCATTCGCAACCGTCTCCATGAAGCTGGGCTACGGTCCCGCACACCGTTAGGCCGTCTTCCGCTCACGCCCCAACATCGTGCAGCCCGCCTCCAGTGGTGTCGCGACAGGTGTGAATGGAGGGACGAATGGAGACGTGTCGTCTTCAGCGATGAGAGTCGCTTCTGCCTTGGTGCCAATGATGGTCGTATGCGTGTTTGGCGCCGTGCAGGTGAGCGCCACAATCAGGACTGCAGAAGACCGAGGCACACAGGGCCAACACCCGGCATCATGGTGTGGGGAGCGATCTCCTACACTGGCCGTACACCACTGGTGATCGTCGAGGGGACACTGAATAGTGCACGGTACATCCAAACCGTCATCGAACCCATCGTTCTACCATTCCTAGACCGGCAAGGGAACTTGCTGTTCCAACAGGACAATGCACGTCCGCATGTATCCCGTGCCACCCAACGTGCTCTAGAAGGTGTAAGTCAACTACCCTGGCCAGCAAGATCTCCGGATCTGTCCCCCATTGAGCATGTTTGGGACTGGATGAAGCGTCGTCTCACGCGGTCTGCACGTCCAGCACGAACGCTGGTCCAACTGAGGCGCCAGGTGGAAATGGCATGGCAAGCCGTTCCACAGGACTACATCCAGCATCTCTACGATCGTCTCCATGGGAGAATAGCAGCCTGCATTGCTGCGAAAGGTGGATATACACTGTGCTAGTGCCGACATTGTGCATGCTCTGTTGCCTGTGTCTATGTGCCTGTGGTTCTGTCAGTGTGATCATGTGATGTATCTGACCCCAGGAATGTGTCAATAAAGTTTCCCCTTCCTGGGACAATGAATTCACGGTGTTCTTATTTCAATTTCCAGGAGTGTATAAATGAAATATCTCAGTTCAGTAATTCTAGGATGTGGGTTTTTAAATTAAGGTTGTAAGCTACCATACCCGTACTCCCAAAATGCTAACACTGTCCGCTTCTTGTATTTCATTCTTCAAACAGAATCTCTGTATAGTTTGTGGATTTAAATGTGAAAGATAAATATAATAAATATACTGTTTGCTACTTTTATAGTAACAAGATTATTACTATTTCCCACCCATATGCTTGCATTATCTGTAATACGGACAACATTTGTATCTTGTGACAATTCAAGCAGAAGATCATTTGTATATACCAGAAATAATGAAGGACTCAGCGTAGAATACACCTTGCCTGGTTGCTTCAAATTCTGAGTGCTTATTTCTGTCAGATTGATGTGGAACTAATACACTCTGCTTTCTATCATGGATATAAGATAAAAATCATGAATATGCTGTATCCACTAGTCCATATTATTTTAGCTTTTGAATGAGGGTATCACAGTCCACACAGTTAAAAGGCTATAGTCTGTTATATGTAAAGTACTTTAAATTGTTGCATAACAAAATATGACTTACCTGTCAGCAGAAAAGGTGCAGTTCCATCATCAGAAACCAACATGTAAGCTAGTGCTGAACACAGTAGAACTACTAAAGCATTGCGAGCAGTAGACAAAAGCCACATAGATCTATTTGCCCATGCTGGCCCTGGTTTCACATCTTTCAGTTTCTGAAATTTTATATAACTTTCATGAGATTCTTTCTAGTTAATATACTTAAACTAATACAAAACAAACCGCAATATGATAAAATTAACATAACTGAGAAAAGTCAATCATCTAGCTGGAGCTCTACACACATTATTCAGTCATCCTTTGATGTTCCCTAGGATAATTCTTGTTTGTTTCACTCCTTCCACTTACTAACATGCTTGAATTCAACGGGCAGTCTCAATGGAAAACAATAGTAGCTCATCCAAAAATTACTAGAATTTTCTGTTCAGTGTGTTTACTAGCTAAGAAACCCAGCATTGCAGAGGTATTTATTTATAGCTGTGACCACGACTGTGTGCGTATAGAATTTTTTTTTTACTTGTAAAACTTCTTTGCATACAGTGTTTGAAGTAGCATAGTTAGAGACATAAACCAAGAACATATTTACTTCATAACACAGAAGACACAGTGAAGCAGCTGTGTAACATGCTGAAAAATGCAGTGGTTTCCTCTGTGAGCGATGGGTTCTGAGGAATGAGATAATACACAACACTGTTAACCTGATTTATGTTGCACCTCATGTTTGGTAGGAGTTTCCAACGAGTGAGTTAAAGCCTGGTGTTCTCAAGGCACAGCAATTCTTGCCTGATGATCTCAACTGGATTCTGCAGACCTCATAGCCCTAGACGCTTTTAGCCATTGTGGTGTATTCAGAATGACTCCACCATTTTCTAGGCATTTTTATTCGTAAACAAAACAAAATCAAAATGTAATGAATTGGCACCCAGATCGCACATCACGCTCAATAAATTCATATTTCATAGCGAAGAATACAAATAAATAAAATTCTCCAACATTTCAGCCACTTTACGAACTTGCAGCACGGGCAGGTGAAAAACAGGTGCACAGTTTGTCTCATAATTGAAATAAATGGTTGTAGCTCCATCATAAGTTGCACTGAGTTGTATCTTTTTCTTTCTTTTTTTTAATTTCTTGGTGGTGACTAGTTTCAGACACATGTGTCCATTTTCAAACCAGCTGTATGGTAAAGTGAAAAAACACAGGCGACAGCTTCTGTGCAGAAACTGCCCTGCAGTGGTGACTCAATAATGGTAAATACACAACACAGGATGGATATTATTGTACAGAGCTACAACCTCTAATTGCAGTTTCAGCCACTGTTTGCAAATGACCTTCCTCAGGCTGTAACCAATACAGATAAGACCTATTGAAAAAACCAGAGTCATTAAGTTCTTTAATACACAAAGCAAAATTAGTAAATCTCTATATCCTAACCAAATAAATGTTAGTTTGTTTTTCTAAAGATAAGACTGCTGAATTTAATTATGTCACTTCACCAGAGATAATAATTAAAAGTTCTGTAGATATCTAACCACTCTCAGGAAGAGTCCGAGATCCAATCGCTGCAATGGAATGTGTTCTTTAGTGGCTGTTTAAGACACTACCTCCAACTCATCGTAACTGCCGTCTGCTTCACATCTTCTGTGCAGCAAGCTATGTAAATTCAAGTATTAACTGTGTTTTTCTTACTTGTCACTTCTTTTTCCATGTGTTTTTGCTTTTAGGAAGCTTTAATTTTCAAGTACTAGTAATAGTGTTCCATAGATTTCGTGTTTGTTTTGAATACAGTCCAAAGACAGTTAGTGCTTATTTTCATTGTTTCCAACAAGAAGTGTCTAGTAATCACAGTTTAGTCAGCTATCAGCTGGCTTTAGTGAATTAGCAGTCTAGTTAAAAGTTGATTACTTAACTCTCTACAGTAAATTGTTGATTACTTAGAATGGATAGGATGTGTGATTTCTGTGTATGGACACAGGAGGAGCTGGCCACTGTTCGCGAACAGCTGAAAGTGCTGATGGCCGCAGTCAGCTGTCTTCAGGTTACTGCCTCCGAGTGTAGTGGCAGTGGGAAGTCTGGTGTGTCACATGGTACACACCAGGTGTTACATGGTTCACCCATGGTCCCTACTGTCAAGACATATTCGCGGGTACCGGGCGCGGTTGGGCCACCCTCTCCCCAAGGGGAGTGGTGGGGTCAACGGCATTTGCGTCGCATGAGGCGGAGGGTCAATGTGGAGACTGGCTGTGCGGCATCGCCCACTCTGCCTGTGAATGGACATGTGGCCACTCCTTCAGCAAGATCCGAGCAGGCACACGGGGAGGGTGTTATTAGTAATTGGGAGCTCCAATGCTAGGCGGGTGATGGAGCCCCTTAGGGAAATAGTGGAAAGGTTGGGGAAGAAGGCCTGTGTTCACTCTGTCTTCTTGCCGGGGGTCTCATCCAAGATGTGGAGGAGGCCCTGCCGGCAGCGACAGAGAGCACTGGGTGCACCCGACTGCAAATTGTTGTCCATGTTGGCACCAATGACTCCTGCCGTCTGGGTTCAGAGATCATCCTCAGTTCATACAGGCAGTTGGTGGAGTTGGTGAAGGCAGAAAGCCTCGCTTGCGGGGTGGAATCTGAGCTACCTATTTGTAGTGTCGTTCCCAGAACCGATCGCGAGTCCTCTGGTTTGGAGCTGAGTGGAAGGTTTAAATCAGAGGCTCAGATGATTCTGGAAAGATCTGGGGTGCAAATTTCTCGACCTCTGTTATTGGGTGAGGAAATGTAGGGTCCCCCTGAATAGGTCAGGCGTGCACTACATGCAGGAAGCGGCTACAATGGTAGCAGAGTATGTGTGGAGGGCACATGTGGGTTTTTTAGGTTAGAGAATTCCCTCCTTAGGACCGACAAGATGCCTCCAGAGATGCACAAGGTAGCAACAGGCAAAATGCAACAGGGAATGACAGTATTAATGTGGTAATAGTAAACTGCAGGAGCATCTATAGAAAGGTCCTAGAACTGCTCTCATTAATAAACGGTCACAATGCCCACATAGTACTAGGGATGGAAAGTTGGCTGAAACCAGATGTAAACAGTAATGAAATTCTAAACTCAGATTGGAATGTATACCACAGAGACAAGCTGGACAGTGAAGGGGGAGGCGTGTTTATAGCGATAAAAAGTGCAATAGTATCAAAGGAAATTGATGGAGATCCGAAATGTGAAATAATTTGGGTGAAGGTCACAGTTAAAGTAGGCTCAAACAAGATAATTGGATGTCTCTATAGGCCGCATGGCTCAGCAGCTGTTGTGGCATAACACCTGAAGGAAAATTTGGAAAATATTTCCAATAGATTTCCTGACCATGTTATAGTTTTGGATGGAGATTTTAATTTATCAGATATAGACTGGGAAAGTCAAAAGTTTATAACGGGTGACAGGGACAAAGAATACAGTGAAATTTTTTTAAAGTGCATTATCTGAAAACTACCTTGAGCAGTTAAACAGATAAGTGACTCATGGCGATAGCATATTAGACCACCTGATGACAATCAAACACGAACTATTTGAAACAGTTAACGCAGAACAGTGAATCAGCGATCATAAAGCCGTTACAGCATCGGTCATTTCAACCGTAAATAGAAATATTAAAAAAAGTAGGAAGATTTTTCTGTTTAGCAAAAGTGACAAAAAGCATATTTCAGAGTACTGAAGGGGAGTGATTTAAAATGGAATAACCATATAAAATTAATTGTCAGTAAAGCAGATGCCAGACTGAGATTCATTGCAAGAATCCTAAGGAAATGCAGTCCGAAAACAAAGGAAGTAGGTTACAGTACACTTGTTCGCCCACTGCTTGAATACTGCTCACCGGTGTGGGATCCGTAACAGACAGGGCTGATAGAAGAGATTGAGAAGATCCCACGGAGAACGGAACGCTTCATTACAGGATAATTTAGTAATCATGAAAGCATTACAAAGATGATAGGTAAACTCCAGTGGAAGACTCTGCAAGAGAGACGCTCAGTAGCTCAATACGGGCTTTTGTTGAAGTTTCGAGAACATACTTTCACCGAGGAATCAAGCAGTATATTGCTCCCTCCTACGTATATCTCGCGAAGAGACCATGAGGATAAAATCAGAGAGATTAGAGCCCACACAGAGGCATATCGACAATCTTTCTTTCCATGAACAATACGAGACTGGAATAGAAGAGAGAACCGATAGATGTACTCAAGGTACCCTCCGCTTGCGGAGTATGGATGTAGATGTAGATGTAGAGAACTCGATTCTAGCAATTTCCATTGACGAACTTCATGATAGCAAAACAGCACAGTTTAAAGTCAACAGGGAAAACATCGCACAGAAACACCAGTCAAATTTGCACAGAAATAAATGAAATTTGTTGGTTTCAGTGAATATCTTGCCTAGTCTATCTCATGTTCTTGTCCAGCTAGCTACTGGGCTGCACAAACTAATTTGAGATTTCTGGCTGCTGAATGTCTGCACACTCACTTACAAAACGGGAATGAAGCAACCCAGAATCCATGTCTGTCCACACTGGAATAAATAACTCAGTTGAATACACAGAATCAGCTTCCCAAACTTTTGAAATACACTAAAAAAATGCCACACCCACCTGAGAGGTCACTTGACTTCTGCACCCCATGAGGACTGCTGGCCAACTCCTCAGTTTCACGAGGTCCAAACTGCTACACAAAATTATTCAACATTTAGGCCTTTCAGCTAGTCAAAATCAGGAGCATGATGTAGGCATTTTCACTCGCTATTTCTTGTTCCACTAAAAGTGCTTCCATAAGGTGCAACTTCCTGTGATGACTTTTAGAAGTCACTCTCAATGGGTGTTGGAAAACACCAGCCATCATTACGAAATCACTCGACCTGGAGCCTCCTCATAAGCTCCGATCACCACCCATCACCCATCACCCAGCCAATGATTAATAAATTAGTGAAATGAAAATAACTTGAATTAAAATAGCTGAAGTTATATTGTGAACCATCTACAATGTCATCAGATTAGTTGAAACTCAATCCTTCAAGCTAGCATTGCAGAAAGCTACTTTCATACCCAAATTATTCTGCAGGGCATAGTTTCTTTAAGTCTGGCCCATTTTGCTATAAATTCACCAATTCAGCAGCACTTTAACAAATATTTAAATGTACTGAAACTCGTGCTCCAAGCACTTCCCTTTTGCACCAATGGTAGCCACAACTTACGTAGTTATCCGACATTATTAACATGTGTCCAGCTTCATTCCAAAAGACATGTTCAGGCAATACTGGATTGAAGTTTAATTTCTTACTTCTTTTTAATAAACTATTAACTTGTCAAAAATGGAGAAAACATAAGGAGAGACGAATAACTGTTATGAGTACGAGGTGTGTTGATGTATGCTCTTTTATTCAAATTATTACAATTTACTGACCAGTTATACTCACTCTCATTCCTAACAAGATGACTATACATGTGAAACCAAGTACTGTGTCCCACAGCCTTGTCTCATGTATGTGCATTGCTACTGCTTTCATAGTGGGAATGAAACCTGACGCTTTGAACTTCAGACCAAGTAGACCTTTTAACTGTGAGCATGCAATGATTACTGAAGTTGCAGATGTAAATCCAACTGTTACAGGGATTGAAATGAAGTCTATCAGCACACCTGTTAAACAAAAGAGGTAATTAATTTTACTTAAAACAAGAATAATGATGATATACTTAAGAGTAGGTCCATTAATTACACGAGTTCAAAATGGGGAGGGGGTTCAGCAAAATCTTGGGGGGGCAAGGGACAATGAATATCTCATTTTAGCTTTTTAATTCAAAGAATATACATTATTATAACCAATAACATTTTGTTTTATGAAATTAATCCTGTGCATAGACAGTATTGAAGTGCCCATTAATCTTTATTGCAGAACTGAACTGAACGTTTTACACGTGTACATGCTGGGGTTTCCCCAACTTGAAACAAGTGCCGCACAAGTCAGAGATTTCATTTGGATAGTTCACTGCCATGCTGATTGAAATCACTATGTGTTTCAGTCAGTCAGTCATGATATTCTTTAAAACATATACAGCCCAATGTTATTGTGTTCAAGATGAATTTGTGTCGTAACTTTTACAATGCACATTTTAAGTGGAATGTCAATGAATTAAAACAAACACACAAGCAAGAAGTGGAAGGAAGCTAAGATGAAGGTCGCTGTCAAGAATTCTCTTAGTGATCATTAAAATAAAGAGATTGAAAAGCTACGTAATCCTATACTTCACAAAATGTTGTCTTTCATCTGCAAAGTCAATAAAGGTTCAGTGACATGTAAAGTATAAAATATATATATAAAAGGTCAACTTTTTAGGGAACTATCAAAATTATTAATACTACTTTCACGGAGTCTTTTTTTCTGTCTGTCTGTTCAGCTGAATACTACTCTGGGGTGCTGTGTTTAAAATATTTTTTTAATCACATGCTAAAAATACTGTTTAATACTCTTTCTAAATCTACAAATTACATTCATTCTGTGAAATTAAAGGTGAAAATGTTAACCACATTAAAATGCATTATAACAAGCTTAATTGAGTTAACTGTCTTGAAAGCTGCCAAAGGGCAGTAAATATTCATTATCATAACACATAAAATTTTGTTTTATAAAGTTAATTCCAAGCAAACTAATAAGTATTTTTAGTGGTATGAATCAAAAACATGAATGTATCAAATAAATTATTTAAAAATTATAGGGTAAACCTCGGGTAAGGGGGGAGGGAGCGGGTCCCACCACATCTTGTCAAATCTCAGCAAGGGGAAGGGAGGGGGGGGGGTGTTCTAAATTTTAAGGAAAAACCTCACTTAATTAATGGACATACCCTAATCTGTATAGTGTGAGAAAGTTTTGCATGAAGCAGCCAGGAAAACCAGATATCCGGATCTGTTAAGAAAACATCCAAGTACAGAAATTTTCAAATTACAGCTAAAGGGTAGACAAATTAGTTTAGAGAATTTCAGTACATTATTTCTGGCAGAGACTGCACAACTAGTTCCTCAAGGGAAAAAAAATGCAGCAAATAGAGGCACTGTTCTAAATGTGGCCATCATTATTTGTGAAAATATTGGATACTTACTGCAATGAGATAGTGAGAGATCGATCTAGCATTCCTGTACTGCTAACATGTTCCCAACTACCTAACATCACAAACTGATATTTTGGACACCAAGTATAACAGATCAGTTGTCTCAATGTTTGATGCCAAACATGTATACACCTATGACTATCCATGAACTAGTGTAAACACATCAGACAGTCAGATTAAAGGACATTCATCCAGTGTTCAGCCATCCACTTTGCCCATCTGTTGTTTGAAGTATGTTTTCTTCTTTCACTGATGTAATCATGTGAAGCTTTGGAGTAAAGCAGAAATAACACACAGACGTACATGTGTTAAATGCGGTACTGACAACTGCAGTATTATGTGGTTAGCTGCTATGAGACAGTATGTGGTAGGGACAAAACAATCGTAAAGACATGCCATTTGCCTCCGTTATCATCCCTTAATAGTACTCCACAACTGTACTGACAATTGGGTGTTAACTTTGGTAAATGAGAATTACTATATGATTTATTTGACAATTATAGGGCCCAGCTCATCCAGCTCTCACAACCTGTCATTTATTGAACCCAAAGCATAAGCAGAGAAGAAGTCTAACACGCGATGAAGAACATGAAAAGTGTGAAGGCCCTAAGGACAGGCCAAATCCCAATAGAAGCATAGAAAAGTCTGGGAGAACAGGGAACTGATATTCTCTGGGATCTAATGCAGAAGATCTGGAAAGGAGAAAGAATGCTGCATGCGTGGAGAAGCAGTATACTGGTTCCCGTATATAAGGGGCAAGGGGATATCCAAAACTGTGGCAATTGTAGAGGGGTAAAACTGATATCCCACACAATGAAGATCTGGGAAAGGATTATTGAGAAAAGGTTGCATCTAGAACTGAAGTACATGAGGAACAGTTTGGATTTATGCTGGGAAGAGGAACACCTGATGCAATATTTGCACTAAGGCAACTGATGGAGAGGCACAGAGAAGTACAAGCCAAACTGCATATGGCCTTTATCTATCTTGAGAAGGCATATAACAGAGTGCCGAGGCAAGAGATATTGAGATGTCTGAGAAGTAAATGCCTGCCAGAAAAATATATCAGGGTGGTAGAAGACATGTATGAAGGTGCAATGACACAAGTCGGGAGCAGTGCAGGTGCAACAAAGGCATTTCCAGTTAGAGTAGGACTACATCAGGGATCTGCTCTCAGCCCATATCTCCTTGACCTTGTCATTGAGGTATTAGTCAAAGATGTGAAAAAAGAGGCACCTTGGAGCATGATGTTTGCCGATTATGTTGTAATCTGTGAACCCGCAAAGGAGGCACTTCAAGACAAACTTGAACAGTGGAGAAAAGCTCTAGAGGAAAGGGGAATGAGAATTAGCAGGGTGAAAACAGAGCATATGTGTGCAAAGGATGCCAAAGAAATATATATTAACCTGCAAGGAGAACAACTGACACTGGTCAAGAAATTGAAATACCTAGGCTCTTACATGCGGAGTGATGGAGGACTGGAGGCTGAAATACAGCACACGAAAAATAGTGGATGGATGAACTGGAGGAAACTCAGCAGAGTACTGTGTGATAAGGTTAGCTGCAGAATGAAAGGAAAGCTTTACAAGTCTGTGGTGAGACCTGCAATGCTATATAGCACAGAAACTTGGTCAATTACAAAATCCCAAGACAAAAAGATGGAAGTGGCAGAAATGAGAATGTTAAGGTGGATGAATGGGGTGACATGAAAGTATAGAATAAGGAATGAGTACATCAGAGGAACAGAGAAAGTGGAGCCCATAGGGAAGAAGATCCAAGAAAGTAGGCTAAGATGGTACGGACATGTGCAGAGAAGAGGCGAGTACTACATGGAGAGAAGAATTGAAGACCTAGAAATCGAAGGGTGAAGGAGAAGAGGAAGACAGAAACTGAGATGGAAAGATAAGATAGCAGGGGACCTAAGGGAGAAAGGATGGCTCAGAGAAGAAGCACTAGATAGGCATTTATGGAAGAGAAGGATCCAGCAAAGCAACGCTGACTCCACATGACATGGGAAAAGGCTGAGATGATGATGATGAACAGCAATATTATGAAAAATGAAAGACTGCTACTCACCATATAGTGGAGATGTTAAGTGGCAGTGAGACGCAACAAAAAGACTATTATATGTTTGATCTTTCAGCCAAATGGCCTTTTCTTAAATAGGAATGGTCATGTGTGTGTGTTTCCTACTTCAGGAGAAGGACATTTGGCTGGTCTTTCTGTTGTGCCTGTTTGCGGCTCAGCATCTCTTCTTTATGGTGAGTAGCAATCTGTCCTTTCCATACACTGACTGGTAACAGCAATATTTATTCTCAAGATGAAATAACCTTGTATGGACACAGCTGCAGACTGTCCCACAACCACTGTGGAATGGGTAAATTGAAACTTGACATTTATAAACTTACGCATAACGCCAAGGCCCATATCAACTGATTGATACTATTTCCAATGATATGCACAAATGTGATTTCATGACTTTTAGTTATGAGTATCTCGCAGCCACATAGTTCAGTCTACAGCAGATAGGATGGTCACAATTAAATGATTTCAATTCAGGAACATACAGTAAAATGCCAATTTTGATCATGTTGCATATTCAACAGCACCTGGCTATGCTATCTGTATATGACATTCAACAGAATTTGACAAGAATACGGGGTGGAACATCAGAGGAAAGATATTAGTGAAGCTTGGAAAGGATGCAGCAAAGAATTAGCCATGGGGCTGCTATTCTTGCATTTTCCTATAGCAAGTTAGGTCACAAAATATTTAAATCATGACAATAAGATGGCAGGTTTGGCACTAAGCAGTATATAGAATAATGATTAGTGCAAGAAAAAGCATGATGGTTTCTAAGAGTTGATACTCATACCCAGTGTCACTCCATACACTACTGTGAATTTGTTATTTCATAATATTACGATTTAGTCCTCTACATATAATGGAAAATAGTTTATAAAAAATTCTCCTCTTTATCACTCATGAGATAAAGATACAGAATTTTCTTAATACGTAATTCATTACATAAGTTCTCCACATTCAACATATCATCTTTCTTAGATATATGATAATGTAAATCTTATTTACTGATAATTAGACAATATTTTCTTTACATTAAAAATTATTAATCTAAAAGGAACAAGAAAAACAGTAATTTCCTATTTTTTTCAAGCAAATAAAATAGTCTTACCTAAGTGGAGTAAACTCATAAGCATCTGCACACAACCAGTAAAGAAACATAAGAGGATGGCAAAATCAACATTCAGGTCTGATGTCTGCTGATAGGTCATCAGTGCCATCAGAGCAGTAGGCCCGATAGTGATGTCCTTTACACTTCCAAATACAGCATATACAAAACAGCCTACAAATGCTGAGTACAAACCATACTGTAAAGTACAACAACAAATTTAATGTTACCAGTTTTACAGGATAACATCTTGATTGAAATTTCAATTACTATAAACAAAGAAAATAATAGGTGAACTGGAATGATTAATTCCATTTTCTACAAAGGAGGTTATTTTTATACACATCTTTAATCACTGTCTAACAATGAAAAATCTCAATTCTTACAAAAATTTAGAGGCACCCTGAAAACAGAGAAAATTTGGAAACCCTGTTCTTTCAGTAATACACTGCTTGAAAACGGCTAAGAAAACTGACACTTGTTAAGGAACAACTGCCAACTGCTACAGAAGAACCAACTGTTACGGAACATCTGACCAATGATAGTAAAAGGACATGTGGAGGGGGGACATCTTAACTGCAGCAAAGCCTGTGCATAAGCATCCTGTGTGCATTCAACATATCATGCAGTTAGGTCCTTGACGAAGGTTGTTGTGGAACCAATTAGTGTCACATTCCGTGTGGTGTGGCGACATGTCTGTAAAACACCATTTGAGTGTTTACAATCATGGATGAGCAGTTGACTGATCAAAGATGGTCAAAGTGTCGCAACTGTTTCCACACTAGTGGGTGTGTCAAAAAGTGTCATCTTGCAATAAAAAGATCACTGAAGGTGAAATGCTACACAAAAACACACCAGTGTTCGCAGACAGGTCAATACTTGACCCTAGTGGGAGACATATCACTGCAGACCTTGCAACCGTTACTGGTATACATGTCTTTGCCAGAACCATATCATGGCAATTAAGTCATGCTGGTTTGTGAACTCTGAAGCCTGTTAAATACACCCAATTTCAACCACGCCATTGTCGATGAGGAATTCATTGCTGTAGGAGGTGTGTTGCTTGAGGTCAACAACAGTGGTCCAGGGGGACATCCTCTGACAAATCCCACTTCACAGTGGCAAGTGATTCTGGCCTCAATTAATGTGGAGGGAGGGAGGGAGGGAGGGAGAGAGAGAGAGAAAAATGTTAAGTGTCACTGGATGTTCATGAAAGTCAGTGGTATGGCCTAAGCATTATGGTGTGGGTAGGCATTGTGCACAATGGCCAAAAAGTGCTGCACATCTTTGTGCAAAGTACCACTACAGCAAAGCAGTATTGCAGGGAAATTATTCTGGATCATATCCATCTGTTTAGTGGTGCTGTAGGTTCCGACTTTCCATTTATGGGCAACAATTCCTGACCACATGCGACTGATGAGGAGTCGGACACAATGGAAATTGAAGATATTGGACATATAGAATGGGATACTCTTGGACCTTCCTGAACCACACAAGCAATGAAAACTCCTTGAGAGAGGAGTGAGATAATAGCCCCCAAGAACTTGTCATCAGAATGGAACCAGCATGAATAACAGATGCAAAATGTGTAAAAGAGTCTGAGAAGGGCATATTCCTTACTGAGACTCCAATATTGATCTTTATGTTTGGAACATGAGCATTATTTATTTCTGTTATCCTACTTTCCCATGTGATGACACCTGTGCCATTTTTCCACCATAAATATACCACTTCACCTCTATTACATTTGATTTGCATTTCATTTTATACATCTCTGTCTGCGATTATTACTGTCCTAAACTGTATTTGCTCCTTAGCAATTGTCAGGCAGTATATAATCTAGTTTAGTGGTGGTTTTGTTAGTGATCATTAAGTTTATTAAATTATTGCTTTCTGTATAAAAACCCAGGAAGTAAATTAGCAATACATTTGAATCTGTGGTTAGAGACTACTCATAAGAGGGTTATAAGAAGATGACTCAGAAAATGGGACATTAGTGGTTTTAAAATTGTGGAGAAACTGCAAAATCAGAGACAGGTGAAGAGACTGAAGTTATATGTAATATAGATTAGTAACATGAAACAGCAATAGAACACCTGGTCAGAGTGGTATAAAGTACTTTATAATAGTAACATCAGTTGGCAGTTTATGGCATTTTGGCATTATTGTGTGAACAAAGTTTAGTAACTTATGTTCCCAGAAATCACACATGACCAATGCCAACTACCTTACAAAAATATACATGAAACTTCCTGGCAGATTAAAACTGTGTGCCGGGCCAAGACTCGAACTAGGGACCTTTGCCTTTCGCAGGCAAGTGCTCTACCAACTGAACTACCCAAGCACAACTCATGCCCCATCCTCACAACTTCACTTCTGCCAGTACCTTGCCTCCTACCTTCCAAACTCTACAGAAGCTCTTCTGCGAACCTTGCAGAACTAGCACTCCTGAAAGAAAGGATATTGCGGAGACATGGCTTAGCCACAGCCTGAGGGATGTTGCCAGAATGAGATTTTCACTCTGCAGCGGAGTGTGCGCCGATATGAAACTTCCTGGCAGATTAAAACTGTGTGCTGGACCAAGACTCGAACGCGGGACCTTTGCCTTTTGCAGGCAAGTGCTCTACCAACTGAGCTACCCAAGCACGACTCGCACCCCGTCCTCACACACTCTGCTGCAGAGTGAAAATCTCATTCTGGAAACATCCCCCAGGCTGCGGCTAAGCCATGTCTCCGTAATATCCTTTCTTTCAGGAGTGCTAGTTCTGCAAGGTTCGCAGGAGAGCTTCTGTAATGTTTGGAAGGTAGGAGACGAGGTACTGGCAAAAGTAAAGTTGTGAGGATGGGGCGTGAGTTATGCTTGGGTAGCTCAGTTGGTAGAGCACTTGCCCGCGAAAGGCAAAGGTCCCGAGTTCGAGTGTTGGTCTGGCACACAGTTTTAATCTGCCAGGAAGTTTCATATCAGCGCACACTCCACTGCAGAGTGAAAATCTCATTCAAGAATATACATGTTAATGTCATTGCAGTATTTTTGTTTTATATTTAAGAAACTAAGAGAACAAATGAGGAAACTGAGGTGTTCATAATGTGTATTAAAGGAAATGGACATTTTACCAACTCTGGAGACAGTATTGACATATTTTGGGCAAGGGAATGAGAAGAATGTCTCTATGGGAGATTAAACACGATTTTAATCAACACCCTCTTCAGCGAAACGTATAATCTGGAAATTCGAGGGAACACAGTAAGTTATCAAATGAACTACACACACACACACACACACACACGCACGCACGCACGCAAAGATTTAGAAACCAAACACATGAATTTAAAGAATACTCAGGTGTAGATTTGGATCCAGATTGTGATATGTTAACAGTCCATAGTTGGGTAACATCCATAAAAACAAACAAGAAGACACATTACAGTAGGACGTGTGGGACTCAAAGTTTAGAGAGCAAAGGGTAAGATGTTGGTGACTGCAAACAGAGAAAATGGAATGCATATATAAAATAGTGATATTTGATAAAGGAGAGGTCCTCTTCAACACGGTGAATATTGAAATAAAAATGTCTTGAAAAGCTATGGCTAGCACAGACTATCACTCTCCAATAAGATAATGGAATGGATGATAAGTGTATATACAGGGTGTTTCAAAAATGACCGGTATATTTGAAACGGCAATAAAAACTAAACGAGCAGCGATAGAAATACACCGTTTGTTGCAATATGCTTGGGACAACAGTACATTTTCAGGCGGACAAACTTTCGAAATTACAGTAGTTACAATTTTCAACAAAAGATGGTGCTGCAAGTGATGTGAAAGATATAGAAGACAACGCAGTATGTGGGTGCGCCATTCTGTACGTCGTCTTTCTGCTGTAAGCGTGTGCTGTTCACAACGTGCACGTGTGCTGTGGACAACATGGTTTATTCCTTAGAACAGAGGATTTTTCTGGTGTTGGAATTCCACCGCCTAGAACACAGTGTTGTTGCAACAAGACGAAGTTTTCAACGGAGGTTTAATGTAACCAAAGGACCGAAAAGCGATACAATAAAGGATCTGTTTGAAAAATTTCAACGGACTGGGAACGTGACGGATGAATGTGCTGGAAAGGTAGGGTGACCGCGTACGGAAACCACAGAGGGCAACGGGCAGCTAGTGCAGCAGGTGATCCAACAGCGGCCTCGGGTTTCCGTTCGCCGTGTTGCAGCTGCAGTCCAAATGACGCCAACGTCCACGTATCGTCTCATGCGCCAGAGTTTACACCTCTATCCATACAAAATTCAAACGCGGTAACCCCTCAGCGCCGCTACCATTGCTGCACGAGAGACATTCGCTAACGATATAGTGCACAGGATTGATGACGGCGATATGCATGTGGGCAGCATTTGGTTTACTGACGAAGCTTATTTTTACCTGGACGGCTTCGTCAATAAACAGAACTGGCGCATATGGGGAACCGAAAAGCCCCATGTTGCAGTCCCATCATCCCTGCATCCTCAAAAAGTACTGGTCTGGGCCGCCATTTCTTCCAAAGGAATCATTGGCCCATTTTTCAGATCCGAAACGATTACTGTATCACGCTATCTGGACATTCTTCGTGAATTTGTGGCGGTACAAACTGCCTTAGACGACACTGTGAACACCTGGTGGTTTATGCAAGATGGTGCCCGCCCACATCGCACGGCCGACGTCTTTAATTTCCTGAATGAATATTTCGATGATCGTGTGATTGCTTTGGGCTATCCGAAATATACAGGAGGCGGCGTGGATTGGCCTCCCTATTCGCCAGACATGAACCCCTGTGACTTCTTTCTGTGGGGACACTTGAAAGACCAGGTGTACCGCCAGAATCCAGAAACAATTGAACAGCTGAAGCAGTACATCTCATCTGCATGTGAAGCCATTCCGCCAGACACGTTGTCAAAGGTGTCGGGTAATTTCATTCAGAGACTACGCCATATTATTGCTACGCATGGTGGATATGTGGAAAATATCGTACTATAGAGTTTCCCAGACCGCAGCGCCATCTGTTGTTGACAATTGTAACTACTGTAATTTCGAAAGTTTGTCTGCCTGAAAATGTACTGTTGTCCCAAGCATATTGCAACAAACGGTGTATTTCTATCGCTGCTCGTTTAGTTTGTATTGCCGTTTCAAATATACCGGTCATTTTTGAAACACCCTGTGTGTGTGTGTGTGTGTGTGTCTATATATATATATATATATATATATATATATATATATATATATATTTAAAAACAAAGATGATGTGACTTACCAAATGAAAGTGCTGGCAGGTCGACAGACACACAAACAAACACAAACATACACACAAAATCCAAGCTTTCGCAACCAACGGTTGCCTCGTCAGGAAAGAGGGAAGGAGAAGGAAAGACAAAAGGATATGGGTTTTAAGGGAGAGGGTAAGGAGTCATTCCAATCCCGGGAGCGGAAAGACTTACCTTAGGGGGAAAAAAGGACAGGTATACACTCGCACACACAAAAATATCCATCCACACATATCCATCCACACATACACATACACAGGTGTCTGTGTATGTGTGGATGGATATGTGTGTGTGTGCGAGTGTATACCTGTCCTTTTTTCCCCCTAAGGTAAGTCTTTCCGCTCCCGGGATTGGAATGACTCCTTACCCTCTCCCTTAAAACCCATATCCTTTTGTCTTTCCTTCTCCTTCCCTCTTTCCTGACGAGGCAACCGTTGGTTGCGAAAGCTTGGATTTTGTGTGTATGTTTGTGTTTGTTTGTGTGTCTGTCGACCTGCCAGCACTTTCATTTGGTAAGTCACATCATCTTTGTTTTTAAATATATTTTTCCTTCGTGGAATGTTTCCTTCTATTATAACCATATATATATATATATATATATATATATATATATATATATATATATATTTATTTATTTATTTATTTATTGTTATAATAGAAGGAAACATTCCACGAAGGAAAAATATACCTAAAAACAAAGATGATGTGACTTACCAAATGAAAGTGCTGGCAGGTCGACAGACACACAAACGAACACAAACATACACACAAAATTCAAGCTTTCGCAACAAACTGTTGCCTCATCAGGAAAGAGGGAAGGAGAGGGAAAGACGAAAGGATGTGGGTTTTAAGGGAGAGGGTAAGGAGTCATTCCAGTCCCGGGAGCGGAAAGACTTACCTTAGGGGGAAAAAAGGACGGGTATTTTCCCCCTAAGGTAAGTCTTTCCGCTCCCGGGACTGGAATGACTCCTTACCCTCTCCCTTAAAACCCACATCCTTTCGTCTTTCCCTCTCCTTCCCTCTTTCCTGATGAGGCAACAGTTTGTTGCGAAAGCTTGAATTTTGTGTGTATGTTTGTGTTCGTTTGTGTGTCTGTCGACCTGCCAGCACTTTCATTTGGTAAGTCACATCATCTTTGTTTTTAGGTATATATATATATATATATATATATATGGCATATTCACGTTGCTTTTAAATTTTTACCTTTCTCCACCTAATGACTTTATTGTATGTATATACCTGGGCTGGATTACTGACCATTAACGCCATGGCCCATTAGTGTATATGCAAACATAAATTTAAAGGTACTGCCCAGAGGACAAGAAAAAGTGTTCAGTAACAAAATTACATCATTACTTTTTGCTGCTTCATTTACCATATAGCTCTTTGTCTTAAAAGTAAGCAGTGTTCTGCCTTTGCAGCTATGTTTGCACTCTGAGACTTTCTATTGTCAAGTTATGGAGAGACAGAAAGGTTAACCAGTACTTGCCTTCAAGAGAGAAAATTCCAAGCACCACCTATACAAACACCTAAAAACTTGTCCTACTTCAAAGCATATCTATTAACAGCACTTGGAATTTTGCCTCCTAAGTAACTACTGACCAATCCTTTTATCATTTTGTATTTCAATAGTTTTCTCAATTGAATTTTCTTTTGGTGCAGTTAATTGACTCAACATTCATAAATATTTAGATTCCATATTCATTCATACCTGTGGTTCTAAGCCAGCCAGTGTAGCATAAGCCAAACTCTGAGGCATCACAGTTAATCCTACAGTTACTCCAGCAATAATATCACTAATAAATTTCTCGGAATTGTACTGCGGCAGCCATGATGTTATCGGCATACGTTGATGAAGTAATCGTTTCATTAAATGCATTTTATTTGGCATTCTTGTTCAAAAATAAGAAACTGGAATGGAGACAAAATCACCTGAAATAAAAAATTCATTTTTTAAAATTTCCCCTTCATCAACATGGCCTTAATTTGTAATCAGTGAAAAAGTGTATTTAGTAACTGATGTTCTTTTATTATGAAATGTTACTTTTAAAGGCCAAGGTTACATGCAAAAGGACATGAAAATAAGGTACCAAAGACAATATGGATGAAGAACAAAAATGAAAACACACAGAGGAAGATAAAAAAAGTGAAAAAAACAGATAACAACAAAGAGAGATATGGTATTTTGTGTCTTGGTAAATTAAGATCCACAAAAAAATATTCTTTCCTTAAGAAGTCATTTTTCAGCTGATATCAAACTGAAGGTTGAGTTGTCCACTACAGTGGTTAAACATGGCCTGTTAGGTGGGTTACATTCTTTCTTTTCTTGATCTTTGAATTGCCTCCTCCTCATATAGACTTACAGCTTAACATCAAGTCTGGTGTGGACACAACCCTCATTTTTCTTCCTGCACAACCCAGTGGCAGAGATGATCACACACTCTATCACAAAAAGAAATTAGAAGGTTCACCAGGTTCGAACCCACCATCAAAATTAGTACCTGACATTTACCCAGAAAGCTACCAGATCGTGGTCACAAGATCAACTCCAAGATTTGACCAGAGCAGAGTTAAATTCACAGACTACATCAGGAAGCAAATTTCCTGACACATTACATCAAACTACACCTCATAAATGAAATAAACCATTTTAAAAAAACATGTTTTCAAAAACATTTAGCACTGCAAAAACATGAAAAGCATTTTTCTTTGTGAGACAGTTAAATGTAAACAGGTAAGACCTATGTATTTTAATCCAACAAGTTTTCCTCCTAACATCCTTAGATAATACTATACAAAGAGGAACAAAAGCCAGCAAAAAAAGCACAATAACGCACAACCTACAAATAAGTATAAACATTCACATTTTATCAATATATTCATAACATGATACTTATTTATAATTTCAGAAATTAAGGTAATATGTAGATTAGTAGTTTAAATTAGTTTAGTTTGAAACCTACATAGCTTGTCTGTCAGTATTCACGTCTATTGACAGGTTGTTATAGATGCTTTACATTGCAACAAAAACTAAATCACAGTAAGCTGCATATATGTTCCCAGTACGCACTCTTCGAGTACAAAGATTATACAGGGTGGGATATAAGTGCAGATATTGTGATCAACGTTACCCACTTCAATGTACTGTTGTTTTTTCTCTGCATCTAACAGTCTTCCCAAAAACACATCACATAATTTACTACCAGCTGTTTTCTGCACAGTCTTGACTGCTCCACTTATTGGACGATGCCTGTCAGTATAGACCAGACTGTGTTCAGCAGGGCACTGGTGTTCCACAGGAAGTGAATAAGTGCTCCATGAAGGACTATCAATAACAAAGTGTGTTTTTTCTTTTTTTTGACATTTTATTGATACTAATTATTTTTAAAATTTTATTGTCATTTCTGTGTTATTACTTATGACTTAAAATTAATGTAATCACTAAATAGAACAATTTTATTCATTTTATAAAATATTATTAACCTTCAAAATAAACAATGTGTTCCATCAAAGTACCAGGTTTCTCAAAATGCTCCATTAGAGGAAAAGTTTCGGAGCCCCTGGTATAAACTAACTGTTTTGTGCCCATACGTCCACACTTCAAAACCTGTCCTGCTGCCCAGGGGAAAATAAGCATTAATGACTTGCTCTTGCCAGCTACACTTGGAGGTACTAACCAATGTAAAAAAAAAAATTACTACTCCTAACAGCTATAATTATTAGTCTGCAAATGAAGTAAATACTGGTGTAACGTTGTTCAGTACATTGTCCTCAGTCACTAATAAAAATATGGGCACTTTACCCCTAAACCCTACATATGAAAGCCCACTGACTCCAATATATACCAATATACCATATAAAACAATCCTTTTTGTTTCTCATACTTTACTTCTTACAGTTATTTACAGATACATATCCCTACATTTTTATCTAGCATCTTGATTTGCAGCTTTTCTTTTTGTAACCCACTATCCATTACTGCCAAAATTGGTACATGACTTTGGATTTTATAAACAAGTAGCTCACTGTGAAAGTATCTAACACATTGTGTGTTTTTTGGATTGGTATACAATGTACACTGTATGGATCACGTCAAATTTGCATAAAACCATGAAAAAGAATATTATGCCTAATAACTTGCTGTTAGCAAACTAAAAATATGTATCTTATATCCTTAGCCTGTGATATATTCATAGGCATCCACAGAAGAGGATGGGGGCAGTCCCTCTTTGACTCTTTATTCATAACAGAATTCTGGTACAATTCTAAAAGTGAATGGATAACCATCAGTTCTCTGGGTTATAGTAAGTATTTTTGTGACATCTATAAAATTTGATCCTTCTGGTATGAGACACCTTGAAAGTGACCAACTGTCCGCCTCGACAGCTGAGTGGTCAGCACAACAGAATGCCAGGCCCGGGTTCAATTCCTGGCTGGGTCATAGATTTTCTGCACTCAGGGATTGGGAGTTGTGATGTCTTCATCATCATCATCATCATCATCATCATCATCATCTTATCCCCAACAACACGCAAGTCGCCGAAGTGGCGTCAACTAAAAAGACTTGCACCAGGTGACCGGTCTACCCGATGGGAGGTCCTAGCCACATGACATTTCATTTCAGTGACCAACTTTTCGGAGTCTTGCCTCCCCCACCGCCCCCCAGGACAAATTTTTAAGCATGATCTAACCGTAATAAACTTTTTTTCCAAATGCTTTGGGGGGATTTTTTGAGTTCTAAGTACTTTGTAGACAAGATCATAAACAGATACCACCTGCATGTAGGATAAAGCGAACCGTTTTGTGGGTAACTAACAGATATGAAACCTTGAAAGCATTTTATCGTTTGTCTATTTGTTAAATAAGTATGACAGGAAATTTTCGTAGCACACTACTCTGGGCAAAGGCAAGTGGCGATCCACGATGTACTGGCCTACGCCTTGATTGTAAGCAGCAGCATCGCCAGTGACCTCTTAAAAAGGCAAGGTCAGCTTGTTATTGGCTCGGCTCGCGGCTTCAAACTGAACGCTACGGGAACAGTGATTACTGCGGTTTTTGATCCCTCGTAAGAGAATCTCGAAGGAGATATTAAGATCTGGGTCGTACCAACGTCTTCAGCACGCCCGCACACGGAGCGACTGAAAAGGAACGTAACGTGCAGGCTATCTACATCGGCGACTGGTTGCCAACGCTGGTTTGCATATGGGCCAACACTGAAATGACAAAACTGCTGTTGCCGTGTAAGACTGTTGAGGAAGGTGAGCACTGTTTGTCGCACCCGAGCATCTTATTGTTACACGCGACATGTCGAGCACAAACTCAAGCTCAGAGGAAGATATGGTTCTCTATTACTATTACGCACGAATATGCAAACGAAGAAAATTCTGGATTCACCCGTACATTCATACAAACAGAAACTGTAGGGTTGTATGTAGCAGCCCAGGAGTTATAACAGACGGATTCGAAACTCATAGCTTTCTACAGAACGAGTAAACAGCGCCAAATTGATTTGGCGCAGTTGGTTCTTTCCGTCATAACATAACGTTATTTTATTTTGAAAACCGAAATATCTTGGGATTTATATATACTGAAATGTATAATGGTGGTTTGCGCTCGTTAAATCATTTGTATGTAATTACCACTGTATTTACACATGTAGATCTGTGGCTTTTCACTGCTGCCGAGCGGTTCTACGCGCTACAGTCTGGAACCGCGCGACCGCTACGGTCGCAGGTTAGAATCCTGCCTTGGGCATGGATGTTTGTAATGTCCTCAGGTTAGTTAGGTTTAAGTAGTTCTAAGTTCAAGGGGACTGATGACCTCAAGAGTTAAGTCCCATGGTGCTCAGGGCCATTTGAACCATTTTTTTTTCACTGCTCTTTCCCATTTGACGATGAAATTTTACAGAATGACAAAGACTGCTAGTCACTCTAAAGAACACTGTTGGTATGTTTACAATTTTTTGTACATTTGCTTCAATTGATTTTATTTCAAACAATAGATGTAAGTAAAAGACATATAATATTAAGTCATTTCAACACTTCACATCCCGCTGTCTCAGTCAAATCTCTCCTTCAGTGGTCTGGGAGCTTGTCTAAAATAGGATGTTTTATGACTCCCCGTACAAAGCTAATGTTGACAATACTGCTCGTTCATCTTCAGACTAAACATATACAGAGCTGTGTATGAGGACACGACGCTACTCAGATCGCTTGGCAACGAGGGGGCCCTATTTCACTACACAGGAAGTGATTCGCTGGCGACCCGTTAGCAATTTCCATCGGCAACGAATTGCTTTTGAGTCGTTTCGTGTGTGGAGAGCCTTAGATGTGTAACGTGTCGTGTTCTTGTACGGCAGCTCTGCTAGATGTATGTGTGGGTGGATTCTTGGTGTCCTCTTTGTTTGTTTGTATACAGCATAAACAAACACGTTGTGTAAGTTTACTGCGCCATAAAAGAGAAGCAGCCTCTAGAGTTCCTTAAGTCCGGTCCGCAACTATTCATTTGGAAACTAAACCTGGCTTGTGCTATGTGTTACGGTCTGTCCATTCTATCCCCTTGATAGTCCTATAAAACATCAAGTTTTCCAGCGTTACCAAAAAACGAATAAAGCTGTCATTTGAAACTAGGATTGCTATATTAAGCTACAAAAATTACCGAACACTGCCTGGGAAAGGATTTGCTGAGTTGAGAGTGAACACAATAAAAAACTTAGTATACATTAAGAACTAGATTATTTACAGCTTTCAACAAGTTTTGTTATCTTTAATCTTATAAATGATTCATGTGACTGAAAACTCTCTCCGCATAGGCATTGCTGCAGGGAACCGCCATTATCCTTTCGATAATTTAGTGCTATAAATGGAATTCTAAAAATATCAAACCACTCATACTACGGGACCGAACATAGGGCTGAAATACCGTACACCTAGCAACCCAGTTTGAAACATACTGTCAGCGGTGTGATGCACATGAAGAGCTAAGATTTTTTCAACAATGAATTTTACAACACACACGAGCGCGCGCACGAAATGACGACGGGCTGCAGTTGCCGAATCGATTCATAACCATCCTGTAGGCCAAATGTAACTACGTCTGAAATTAAGTTAACAATTGACAAAGTCTTATAATTAGAGTTTTTGGGACATTTCTGTGGAATCTACAATCACGCAACTGGCAACACTTTTAGAATTATTAATTTTGCACTTTTTCAATTGGTGCTTTAGGATTATCCGGAATATACTTCAACACACCTACCGGGATACGTCATCACAAATCCTTAGTGTTTCTAGTGTTAACTCTGCTGCCTTAAAATGTGTCGACATTATGAAAGTTGCTCTACACATACACATTTCTAGCGTCTCTCCTGTTAACAACAATAAACGTTTTTAAGTATATCAGTATATTCACAAAGCAGATAACAACCACGTGCTTTTCCGACTAAGGTAGTGGTTTTTACATGACTTCATCTACTTACTTAAAACGATTTAATAACTTCAGAGTTACGAAATGGATATTACAACACGAATGATGTAGCAAACAAAAATGGCTCTGAGCACTATGCGACTTAACTTCTGAGGTCATCAGTCCGCTAGAACTTAGAACTACTTAAACGTAACTAACCTAAGGACATCACACACATCCATGCCCGAGGCAGGATTCGAACCTGCGACCGTAGCGGTCGTTCGGTTCCAGACTGCAGCGCCTAAAACAGCACAGCCACTCTGGCCGGCTGTAGCAAACAAGCAGCTCCCAAGCAGAATTAATCAGAATGGTGCAAACCTATGACAAACTGGTCTAGAAAACAGGGTTACGAGTTAATGGAAGGAATACAGAAAATCTGGTCATATTTTAAAAAATCCGAAATAATGTAACATGAATAGTAGACAGATTCACATTCAAGTCAGTTTACGACTTCAAGTGCTTACAGTTTTTTTTTTTTTTTCTTCATAAAGACAATAGAGATGTTCATCTAGCAGCAGTTAACAGAGCACACCAGTTTTACCAATATCTGAAGGAAAAAATACTTGGTACTAACTTCAATTCGCCTATATGGATTTTATTCATTTACTTAGCATCCTCGTATCTCATCATTACAAAAATGATATAGGATTTGTCATACATTGTCTTACATAGAAAATAGGACATGAAAAGATTTACCATTATATGTTCATAAATAAAATATTATTACATATAACATGAAACCATGCGCATAACAACATTCATAATATGCTAAATTAGAATAAGAAATGAATACAATTTAGTTTTCAATGAGCATTTTGGGTCATTATGATGAAGGAAATAAGCTAAACTGTATATTGAATGCTGGTGATTTAAGTATTCTTTGACACTATAAAAACTCTTGCTAATTTACATTTTTTTAAGTTCTTTTTTGAATATGTGGAATTTTGGTATACTTTTAATTTGCTTTGGTAGTGCACTAAATAAAATTTTTAGCTGATAAAGAACACTTTTTTGATACATAGCTTTTGTGTGACTTTCTCTATGAAAGTCGTCTCTTGTAGTTATGAACTAGACTGTTTAACAAAGAATGTTCCTGGTGTGCCTTCATAAAACATATACTTTCACAAATATAGATACTTGGTAGAGTCATGATTTGTAGTTCCTTGAAAACTTTTTACATGATTCTCTGTGTGTCATACCTCTTAACTTCCAAGAAATAAAAATGAAGAGAAACTATTAACACTCGAGACGAAACTACTAAGAAAACATTTTGAACCTGTCATCCACGAAAATAACGTGGAATGGAGGATGAGAAAAAATAGAGGACTATGGGAGTTGTACTAGCACCGTAACGTCGTCGAAGTGCTACAGCAGAGATGGGCAAGAAGTCGAAGAATGGACTACCGGTACCTACAATAGCACTTCCTATGAAAGCAGTTGGAACGAGAGGAAAAGGAAGACCCAGAGTGAGTTAGTGAGGATTCACACAGCTACGATGAACATGAGCTCAAAATGGACAACCAAAACACTCGACTGAAAGAAACCGAAGGGGCTCGTAGAGCAGGCCTTGCCACATGTAAGGTATTTTCATGTATTCCATCTCTATTTATGCTCATGTCTGAATATTAAGCGCGAACTGTCGATTTTTCTTTTGTTCCTTGATCTTCATCGATCAAAATCTGAAGAATCCGTCGAGATACAACATATACATCTCTGCCGACTTTTTCAATCAAACAACATTAACGAGCCAAAATAGCTAGTGTGAAACGGTACTATTCGCTAGCTTATGTTATTTAAAGTATTTAGCTTGAAAATGAGTGATAAAGATGCTCGCTCGACCATAGCATAATCACCAATGAAACATCTTAAGCACTAATTTAAAGTTCAATCACACGAGACATTTAACTGTTTAATTCTCCAAGTAAAATTCCACGATGCCACACGAAGAGAAAAACATAGCCGCTATTGACATTGTTGGTTGAACTAAAAGGGCGAGATGTGGCAATGCACTCAAATCATTAATACTTTCTTTTGCGTATTACCATTTTCTTTATTATTCTAAACCTATTGATGCTACTACCCCTATAGCAGAATTGGTTGTACAGTGTGTCTTACAACGCTTCGTTCCAACCTGTCCATTTTACTCATGAAAAAGCGTCTCTTTATTGATGCTTATTTTTCACCGATAGCACATCTTTCATTTGTCCGTCAGCTTGACTCCTAGCATCTTTCTGAAATACCAGTTTTAAATGCAGCTGTTTTCCTACTCTCAGCTTGTTCTATGACTGCTTGAAACGTTTTGAGCACAAAAAGTGACGCATTAAAACACTCTACTATGAACAGGTATTGAGTGAGGTATTAGTGACTTAGCTGTCGTCTGAGATTAAAACGAGTGCGGGGAAACAAAGATATAAACCTGGAATTCAGTACCATAGAAATGTTTAAACAGACGCCTGAACAAAGGTAAACATTTTCTTTCCGCTACGGTTGTAAACTGAGCAGTGTGAGCCGGCCGGAGTGGCCAAGCGGTTCTAGGCGCTTCAGTCTGGAACCGCGCGACCGTACAGTCGCAGGTTCGAATCCTGCCTCGGGCATGGATGTTTGTGATGTCCTTAGGTTAGTTAGGTTTAAGTAGTTAAGTTCTAGGGGACTGATGGCCTCAGATGTTAAGCCCCATAGTGCTCAGAGCATTTTTTTTTATCAGTGTGAAATGTTAGGCTATCTAACACACAAAACAATCGACAACTGATCTTCACATTCCCTACTCCTAATTAAGCTGTCAACGTTCATTTTAGGTGTCATTTTTCTACGAACAGAAAGAAAACTAAAACTAACATGAACTGCCTGCCGTCATTACATAGTATTAAGGAAACTTTAATATGAGCTATACTTTACTACCCCTGAAATTCCGAAATCTGCTTTTGCCTATCAGCTCAGTTGTCTTCAATCGGTATTATTCTGAAGACTTCGAACAAGTGGCATGCCGAATCCGAATTCAGTAGCCACCAACACAGAGGTCAGCTACTAAAGGTCTCCGACATAAACTTCTCTACTTTTGATTTTATGCGTATTTCTGTGAGAACTGACATCTGTATTTATATACATATAAGTACCTAAAGCTGTCCTCAACATGAAGTTGGTTTGAATATTGAGGCATGGTCCTCCTGGAGGTGCCTTCCTAACATCTTTGAACTGACTTAGCCAGCCAGTTATAGGGGGAGCTATAGTTTTATATGCACTCTCAATCACGACACAACTTCACATTTTTTCACCTTAGGTAGAAGGCGATCTTAGATACGAGATGACAGAAACGTTGCGACAGAAAAAATCCTGTAACCGACTGAAGACTGAAACTGGACCTTCGAATTAAATGTATCAATCAATTTACATTGCTATTTCGGTTTCCATTACATGAAGCATTCGACTATTCAGTAACTTTGTATGCTAGTCGTGATTTGTAATTGTGCTCTGCGTGAAAAGACATTTCGCTCTACACCGGGTCAAAGAAATTGTCAAGACTTCAATGTGTCTCTAAAAAGATTTATAAGTTTAATCACTAACCATGGGAATATGCTGTCAACAATATCGTTTGTTAAAAATATATAGCTGAGGCCGGACTGATTTTTGAGTTCTGCCCCCAATAGTATGATGGACAGTTCGATACAAATTTAAAATGCTGCCCTTCCCGCCAAATCTTTCATCACAACAGCGTATCTGTTTAGCTAACCCGTGGACCGAAAGTTAGAATAGTTCGTCGGAGGTAGCAGTATAACTTATTCAATTATTTATGCAGAATTCATGATAGTATAAACGTGAAATTTAAATGAAAAACTTACTGAACGATAGAAACTATGAAGAAACATTTAACATATATCCAACGGAATTGTGAAAATACACCCACCAGGCTTATTCCTTGCAGCTTCTTGATCTTGACTAGTCACTCGCTCAATATAAATCTGTTTATAGCGACGATGACCAGCGCATGACCATCTTAGAAATGGAGCGAGAAGAACAACATGTTCGGATCAAAGCATATGCGTTCGAGTTTAAAGTGATAAGGTCAGAACTTTTATACAAAACAGAACGAATGAAGGTCACGTAACGCGCGCGCGATTACCAGTACAGACTGTGCTGAACTGGTTGTAGTTACCGTAGCATATTACGATAGCCATTACGGCCTGTTATTTTTTAACTAGGGGCAGATTTTCCTAGTACGTTGCATCATGCCGCTTGAATACTCAATGCCACTCAGCGTACCATACGATAATCTCTACGAGGCATCTAACAAATTCAATGGCGGAGAAAAATTGCTGTGTCGCAATGTATTATTCAGAAAAGCTCAGAACGTATGTCTCATACCCCTAATCTTCCGATAAGCACATGCCGCCGAATTCAGATTTGGTGACACCTTGATAAGCTGTGAACAACCTTCGTTACATCAAGTCCCAAATTAGAGAAGCGTTTGGGTAGTTTCTAAGGGTATTATCCACCAATACTAGTTGATTGATTATTAATGGTTTCTGGTGTAAAGTAGTGGTTCAGGGAGGTATCGGCCTTCCCGTTTTTAACTAGAAATATCATGAGACAGGACAGGGAAGATGTCTGTGAGGTATTATGAGGAAGGTTTGCACACCCTTGTTTCGTATGTAATGGATTGTGATATTTACTGAATATAAGTCCCACGACTGTGCTGAAGGAGTGATGCGAATTTGTCTTCTGCCACTTCAAGAACTCAGTCTGTAATAATCTACACATGGTGTACCATAATGTGTGGTGAAAACTGACAGGTCATAGAAGTAACAACGCTCTAGTAAACATAGCTCCTCTGTCTGTGAGATACCTCTGAATGTTTGGTTACGAACTGCCACCGACTTCAGTGTGAAATTTTGCTCTAGGGACTACAAATGCGTTTGAAATCGCAATTTTTCATCTAAAGCCCCACTTAAATGAGCTCAAATTTCAGCCGTGGCCTATCTTAACATGAAATACAACATTCCTTAAGCACTGATACATACTATAGTTTACTGTACTCTCGTATCTGTTAAAAGTGGCGTTGCAAGTTACTTGGGTTCAATGTTGCACTCGTCTCTGCAATGAGTTACAAATTCTTTCAGACACCTCGGATTATTTCAAAAAGTTGGACAAAACTGCGCAACTCCCTGCTTCGATTCTTTAGATGTATAAACTGAAGTTCTGTACACTTTGCTTTTGAGATGACCCCACAAAGAAAAATCCAAGGGATTGAGGTCAGCTGATCTTTGAGGCCAAGGTAAAGATCTTGTTCAACCAATTCGTGTTGAACCATATTGGCGCGCTAGATGTCGTCGTCTATCAGAAGTAAAATGTGGCGGTACCCATCGCGCATCTACCACAGCGCATGGTTGAAATTCGAGGCTAATTAGAAGGGACTTAATTGGAAAGTTTGCTGAGTACTGCAAATTTTCACACTGAAGTCAGTGACCACTCATCAACACACATTCGCAATTATCTGGCAAACGGCTTGTTTGCGGAGCCACGATACTGGAAATTTTTTGCTTCTAATGTTGCATATTTTTATTCGAGTCAGTTTTCGCTTTTATGATAACCCCCCCCCCCCCCCCCCCGTGTAACTTTAAATGCTTACATTTAGTTTAGTCTTTACCTTGGCTTAGAGGTGTTGATTGCAGCTACAAGTTGACTGTTTCAGGAACAGTTTTCGTTACGGTAACAGTACACTTGTACGGTGGTGGTTTGGTAATTCTGGTAAACTTCCATGAAAGAATGGAACATTTTTGTTGCGGCTCGATCATTGGTAAGCTTGATTATTCCAAGGATAGTATAAAGAATTTAAGCAATGTACAGCGTGCAGTTCATTATTGACAGCCGTCTGAATTGGTCAGTGTGCCGTCTGCGACTAAAAATGGAGAAAAAACAGTTTCGCGCTCTTGCTGAACTATGGACGAAGTTCTCGCGGACTCTGAACTATCAGTGCAGACCATTTACTTTTTAATTAATGAATTTAAACGAGGTCAGACAAGCAACGAGGATGACCGTCCAACTGAGGTCACCACAAAGGAAACCATAGACAAAATCCATGACTATGGTAGTGCAAGACCGTCCAAGAAAAATTCGTGACTGTATTGAGACCGTGAGCGAGCGCATAATATCCTCCACGGAGAATTGGCAGAAGAAGCTGTCTGCGAGGTGGGTGCCATAATTGCTCACAGTCGATCGAAAGTGCATCCGGCACATTTCAGCACAATGTCTAGCGATGTTTAATCGCAATCAGCAAGACGTTTTGCAGCGATTTGTGACTGCTGATGAAACCTGTATCCATTATTACATATTGGAGTCGAAACGGCAGTCAAGACAATGGACAAAGGCTGGTGAAAGTGCCTTAGACGGCAAAGGCCATTTTACGAGCTGGTACGGTGATGACCACTGTTTTTTGGGACTCCCACGGAATAATCCTCATATTTCTTAGAAAAAGGCAGAACCGTAACTGGACCCTATTACGCTTAATTGTTGGACGGTTTGAAACTTTCAGTGGCTGAAAAATGACCAAGACGACACGCAAAAAAAAGAGCTCTTTATCAGGATAAAGCACTATCACGCACATCAGCGATAACAATGCGAAAATGCAAGAATTAGACTTTGACTTGGTTCCTCATCCACTCTATTTACCAGACTTAGCCCCAAGTGACTTCTTCCCGTTCCCGAACTTGAACCTTTGGCTTGCTGCAAAGAAATTTTTATCAAATGAGGAAATGACTGTTTCAGTCAACGAGTATTTTGCATAGTTTAATAGAACTTATTTTTCCAGTGGGATGAAAAAGCTGGAGGATCGCAGGACTAAGTGTGTGTCCCTCAAAGAAAACTATGTCGAGAAGTAAGGTAAATTAATTACGGAAAAAACATTTTTCTTGTTTTTTTACCAGCCTTATAAAACCACCCTCGTAGTTCCAATCGTCCTTACGGGTACGGGTGCGAAAAATTGCAATTCCAATGTCATTTCATCTTTACAGGGAAACGTGGTGCAAATCAAGTGACAGTCCATGTTCATTATTCAGTATGATTATCAAGCTGATAAAGCGTTGATATCCGCGAGTTATAAGCCTCAATCTTGTCTAAATTACATTATTTTTGGAACGGCTGGCACAAAGTGCTTAACAATGATTTGAAAATACGAGCCATCTCTTGCAGCAGCTGCGTTCTACGATGAGGGAGATGGCCAAGGTTGTTCCTCCTCCCTTTCCATACAAACGTCCGTCCTAACGACTAAGTCGTTTGCAGCTACAAACAATATTATACGTAACAGATCTACAAGTCGACAGAGATCTAGACATGTACTGGTTCCGGTACCGGTATCGGTACCGATTCCATGAGCGAGCGCTCTTTTGTCCCTTTCAAGAGCAGCTTCGGGAAAAATTGCAAACTATCTACCGCAGGACATCCTAAGACATCTTACGAGATCGAGAATTCTCCGTAACTGTGTCAGTTTCAGCGGATAACGGCCACACCGCCACAAGGGGGTAACAGCTGAGCAGCTTGCCAAGAACGTCCACTCTAATGTCCTTCTTGCACAGTGATTACTATCGATGGATTGCATTTAATATAATGGAGGATGGTCGAAGCTGTGTAATGAGGACAGCAACATCACAAGAATCGGCATTGGACTATCTAGTAGTAATTATTTCATACCTTCTTAATTTTTATCTTAAGCAGAAGAAGACTTATCACTGACCGACAATTGGGAAACATGGCTACCAAGAAAAGGAAAGGCCTGTGAAAGTTAACATATTCTCCGTATGCCGATTACTGTAACGCTGAAGATTACATACGGCATTTTTTTTAATGTGAAATATTTTTTAAATGGTGAAAACACTAATCGAAGAACCCAAAATTGTTGAATACTTGTATGTCCGAATAATGCTACCTTCTCTCAGCCTATCAAGCCTATTAATGTTTTCAGAAGTCCATGAGATTTTGTAAAAAGGGTTTTTAATGTTAACTTTGTATCCCCTGTGTGATTCTTTGATTTCGTTAGTTTATCATAAAGCTTTGTTTATGGGATAACTTGAACGAGAATGTTCAATGTCCTCTACTGCGTTGTTCCCTATATGTATAAATGATTTCAATTTTATCTCTTCTCATGTTTCTGAATTTTGTATTAGGCGGTACGGGCCAGTGCCCGAAGGCATTTGAAATGAAGTAAGCTCAACAATCATTTGCGTAAAGCTGAGAGTGTATTTGTTTCAACGGCACCTGTAGTTTGCTGGCAAAATTGTTATTTTGGTTTCGGTCAATTCACGCAACCGTATCATGTTTATAAGATCCCACTGTAATACGCTATTCTGAATACGTTATTCAAAAGCATCAAGGACATTCAAATCGAGCAAACACGCGCGCAGAGTCTGAGGCACTTGTCTTCCTGCCTAACTGTAATAAATTTCATGGTTCTCAAGAAGAGCAACGTGGTTACTCTACAGTTACGTGTCTTAAGAGCCATAAATTTCAGCATGTCGTCTGACGCTACGTCGGAGACAAACAAGTAGACTATACACCAGCAAAACAGTTTTCTTTAACGGGTGACACAGCTTAAGCACACAGATAAGGGGGATACCCCCACAGCACACACTGAACGTGTTTTCTTACTCACCATACCAGCGCGTTACATCGTCTACGCACACTTCTTAGCTGTTTGAAACTGTTCGCCTACGCTCAAAGATTCCGTATTAAAGAGTTTCGCTAGGGAGTAGCGGCATTCGACCATGGAATAATGTTAAGGACGCTATTCCGGAGAACGTTCGGGGAAGCCGCCGTCAACGCAGATTTCACTTTCCGCAGAGCATGTCATAATGGGAATACGAAAGGTCGTAGAAAAGCGGGAAAACTCACGCGACCGTATCCCGTCAGAACCAGTGGCAACACAGCCATGTAACTGACTCAGTACAGCCCAGCCAAGGACAATTTGTTTTTTGCCCGTCCACTTGAGGGAATGCGTTCATTTCTTATTGGCAAGCAGGCGCGACGCCCGAGCAAAACACTGTGGCGCCGGGTAATCACGTTTTCTCATTTCAAAACATGGATGCAGTGAAGCCAGGCGGTACCAGAGCGTGTCGAATTTATCTTATCCAGCTTGAAGGTCGTCGAGGGGGAACCAGCAGCGAAGCAACAACAAATTTTGAATGTAAGTCATCTTTTACGCGCGTGTGAGCATGTCTCAAAAGCTATATCATGTGACACGGTCAGAGACACTTCCAGCATTGGGAAAGAGCCTATTCTGGCTCTTGATTTCTCACTCTTAAAAGAAATACGACGCACTTGTCTCACTAATGAGTGATGGAAAAAAGTAAAATGGTTTAAAGTTTTGTAAAACTATGGCAGAGCCGACATATAAAAAATAAAATAATTGCTACCACTGTCGTTTATTATAATTCCTTGAAGTTTCTTGTCAGAGACCTGGAAAAAAAGAGGTAGATAGGTAGATAGACAGACAGAGAGAGAGAGAGAGAGAGAGAGAGAGCATCGGATGGGAAAAGTGCGCGTACGACTTGCACTCTGAGGGTGCCTACAAACAATTTACGTGAATAAAAATGAATGTTTCTTTGTATGTTTGTTCTCTGAGCGTTCCTAAACCATTCATTCGACTGTCATGAAATTTTGGTGATTTGATCTCCGTAAGCCTGTAAATGTTCCTAGCCTAAAAAAAGTGAGTGCAACACATAGTTGTGAAGATATTACGTCATAAACAACGAGATGTCACCAGGCGAAAATACCCAGGTTTATGCATCTACTATTTGATAATGAGATCATTTGGCGACTGGCAACAAGTTTCACATAATTTATAATTTCAAACCCTTACCAGAATTTTTCTCGCTGACTCTCTCCCCCCCCCCCCCCCAACACACACACACAAAATGATGAAAGGAAAAGGTCTATAGCTTACTAAATTTTCTCTGTACATACAGTGAAACTGTCTCATCAGGCATGGCGTATGCATTACTTCGTTACTATCAACTCAATTCACAACATATTTTGCATGTGGTACCCAAATATATCACAAAATGTACCGACAAATTTATATCGCAGTACGACACACAGTTCAGGAGAATGATCTCAAATAATGAGATGCGTGAAAAACTGCCGCAGCACGCGTTATGTTTTACTTTATTACTTTTTCTATACCAACTCTATTCATAATACATTTCGCAGACAGTAGGTACATATACCGCTGGACGTAGCTGTATATCACTGTACAGCACATAGTTCAGGATATACGACGTCAAAAACATTGAGCTGCGTGAAAATGAAAGTGCAGGGCGAAATTCGCTAGACACAGAAGTGAAATATGCGTACAAATACGCTTCAAGTATGTTAAGCATGTAAGAAATATATTTGACATTTGTGTCCGCAGATAAAGCTCATCCTAAACACCTGCGACCATTTCAACCAAATTTGATATACACGTTATATTTACAGTCTGGAGAGAAGTACTGTAGGGGTAAGAGTCACCAGCCTTGTACTGGGGTAAGTGTGATAATATGGAGAGAGAAGAGAGGACGAGGAGATGGACAGACAGGAGTGGAGACGGAGGACATATAGGCACCGATAGGAAGAAGAGGAGATGGACAGAACAAGGAGAGGAGGAGACTGATAAAGAGAGGGGGAGGAGCAGATCGACGGACAGAGCAGGGGGGAGGGGGGCAGGAGGACATGGACAGAAAGGGGGGAGTAAGAGATTGACAGAGAGCAGGGGCAGGAGGAGATGAGCAGGGAATGGGGAGTGGAGGAGATGGGCAGAGAGAGGAAGTGGAGGAGGTGGACAGAGAGAGGAGGAAATGAACTGACGAGTATCAAAATATGTGACAAATAGATAATTTGCATGAAAACCTCGTAACTCCATCTGTCTGTGAAAGCCGTTAACGCCAGCAACCATTAACTCCATTATCAAAGAGAGATTTTACCGTGCCTGGATCTCTCTAACCTGTTAGTAACTGGCCTTCTAGTGTATAATTCACGTGTAGCGACTTTATCTGTATCATTTTATATACAGGGTGATCAAAAAGTCAGTATAAATTTGAAAACTGAATAAATCACGGAATAATGTAGATAGAGAGGTACTAATTGACACACATGCTTGGAATGACGTGGGGTTTTATTAGAACCAAAAAAAATACAAAAGTTCAAAAAATGTCCGACAGATGGTGCTTCACCTGATCAGAATAGCAATAATTAGCATAACAAAGTAAGACAAAGCAAACATGATGTTCTTTACAGGAAATGCTCAATATGTCCACCATCATTCCTCAAAAATAGCTGTAGTCGAGGAATAATGTTGTGAACAGCACTGTAAAGGGTGTCCGGAGTTATGGTGAGGCATTGGCGTCGGATGTTGTCTTTCAGCATCCCTAGAGATGTCGGTCGATCACGATACACTTGCGACTTCAGGTAACCTCAAAGCCAATAATCGCACGGACTGAGGTCTGGGGAACTGGGAGGCCAACCATGACGAAAGTGGCGGCTGAGCACATGATCATCACCAAACGACGCGCGCAAGGGATCTTTCAAGCGTCTAGCAATATGGGGTGGAGCGCCATCCTGCATAAACATCGCACCTTCCAGCAGGTGTTTATCAGCCAGGCTGGGGATGATGCGATTCTGTAACATATCGGCGTACCTCTCACCCGACACGGTAGCAGTACTGAAGTTTTGCTGTCCAGCGCCATCTGTCAGACAATTTGTGAACTTGGTTCTAAAATAAACCCTACGACATTCCAAGCATGTGTGTCAATTTTTACCTCTCTATCTGCATTATTCCGTGGTTAATTAAGTTTTCAAATTTATACTGACTTTTTGATCACCTGGTATTTTTTAATAAACTGTTAATGCTTCTCCCGTAAAATTTTATGGAAAGGAGTTACGAGGTTGTCACTGCCTACCATAGATACTTGGTCGTATCTTTTGATTGCATTGACTTAAAAAAGTTAATTATTTACAGTACCAAGGGATCAGAGACCTCGGTATTTGACACAAATTTCAACTCGATACCTCTATACCCCGTCCTCTCCCCATGAACCATGGACCTTGCCGTTGGTGGGGAGGCTTGCGTGCCTCAACGATACAGATAGCCGTACCTAGGTGCAACCACAACGGAGGGGTATCTGTTGAGAGGCCAGACAAACGTGTAGTTCGTGAAGAGGGGCAGCAGCCTTTTCAGTAGTTGCAGGGGCAACAGTCTGGATGATTGACTGATCTGGCCTTGTAACACTAACCAAAACGGCCTTGCTGTTGTAGTACTGCGAACGGCTGAAAGCAAGATGAAACTATAGCCGTAATTTTTCCCGACGGCATGCAGCTTTACTGTTTGGTTAAATTATGATGGTGTCCTCTTGGGTAAAATATTCCGGAGGTAAAATAGTCCCCCATTCGGATCTCCGGGCGGGAACTACTCAAGAGGACGTCGTTATCAGGAGAAAGAAAACTGGCATTCTACGGATCGGAGCGTGGAATGTCAGATCCCTTAATCGGGCAGGTAGGTTAGAAAATTTAAAACGGGAAATGGATAGGTTAAAGTTACAGATAGTGGGAATTAATGAAGTTCGGTGGCAGGAGGTTCAAATGGTTCAAATGGCTCTGAGCACTATGGGACTCAACTGCTGTGGTCATCAGTCCCCTAGAACTTAGAACTAATTAAACCTAACTAACCTTAGGACATCACACACATCCATGACCGAGGCAGGATTCGAACCTGCGACCGTAGCAGCAGCGCGGCTCCGGACTGGAGCGCCGAGAACCGCACGACCACCGCGGCCGGCGGTGGCAGGAGGAACAAGACTTCTGACCAGGTGAATACAGGGTTATAAATACAAAATCAAATAGGGGTAATGCAGGAGTAGGTTTAATAATGAATAGGAAAATAGGAATGCGGGTAAGCTACTACAAACAGCATAGTGAACGTATTATAGTGGCCAAGAGAGACACGAAGCCCATGCCTACTACACTAGTACAAGTTTATATGCCAACTAGCTCTGCAGATGACGAAGAAATTGAAGAAATGTATGATGAGATAAAAGAAATTATTCAGGTTGTGAAGGGAGGCGAAAATTTAATAGTCATGGGTGACTGGAATTCGACAGTAGGAAAAGGGAGAGAAGGAAATATAATAGGTGAATATGGACTGGGGCCAAGAAATGACTGAGGAAGCCGTGTGGCAGAATTTTGCACAGAGCACAACTTAATCATAGCTAACACTTGGTTCAAGAATCATAAACGAAGGTTGTATAAATGGAAGAATCCTGGAGATACTAAAAGGTATCAGATAGATTATATAATGGTAAGACAGAGATTTAGGAACAAGGTTTTAAATTGTAAGACATTTCCAGGGGCAGATGTGGACTCTGACCACAATCTATTGGTTATGAACAGTAGATTAAAACTGAAGAAATTGCAAAAAGGTGGGAATTTAAGGAGATGGGACCTGGATAAACTGACTAAACCAGAGGTTGTACAGAGTTTCAGGGACAGCATAAGGGAACAATTGACAGGAATGGGGGAAAGAAATACAGCAGAAGACGAATGGGTAGCTATGAGGGATGAAGTAGTGAAGGCAGCAGAGGATCAAGTAGGTAAAAAATCCTTGGGTAACAGAAGAAATATTGAATTTATATGATGAAAGGAGAAAATATAAAAATGCAGTAAATGAAGCAGGTAAAAAGGAATACAAACGTCTCAAAAATGACATCGACAGGAAGTGCAAAATGGCTAAGCAGGCATGGCTAGAGGACAAACGTAAGGATGTAGAGGCTTATCTCACTAGGGGTAAGATAGATACAGCCTACAGGAAAATTAAAGAGACCTTTGGAGAAAAGAGAATCACTTGTATGAATATCAAGAGCTCAGATGGAAACCCAGTTCTAAGCAAAGAAGGGAAAGCAAAAGGTGGAATGAGTATATAGAGGGTCTATACAAGGGCGATGTACTTGTGGACAATATTATGGAAATGGAAGAGGATGTAGATGAAGACGAAATGGGAGATACGATACTGCGTGAAGAGTTTAACAAAGCACTGAAAGACCTGAGTCGATACAAGCCCCGGGAGTAGACAACATTCCATTAGAACTACTGACGGCCTTGGGAGAGCCAGTCCTGACAAAACTCTACCATCTGGAGAGCAAGATGTACGAGACAGGCGAAATACCCTCAGACTTCAAGAAGAATATAATAATTCCAATCCCAAAGAAAGCATATGTTGACAGATGTGAAAATTACCGAACTATCAGTTTAATAAGCCACAGCTGCAAAATACTAACACGAATTCTTTACAGACGAATGGAAAAAGTGGTAGAAGCTGACCTCGGGGAAGATCAGTTTGGATTCCGTAGAAATGTTGGAACACGTGAGGCAATACTGACCTTACGACTTATCTTAGAAGAAAGATTAAGGAAAGACAAACTTACGTTTCTAGCATTTGTAGACTTAGAGAAAGCTTTTGACAATATTGACTGGAATACTCTCTTTCAAATTCTAAAGGTGGCAGGGGTAAAATACAGGAAGCGAAAGGCTATTTACAATTTGTACAGAAACCAGATGGCAGTTATAAGAGTCGAGGGGTATGAAAGGGAAGCAGTGGTTGGGAAGGGAGTAAGACAGGGTTGTAGCCTCTCCCCGATGTTATTCAATCTGTATATTGAGCAAGCAGTAAAGGAAACAAAAGAAAAATTCGGAGTAGGTATTAAAATCCATGGAGAAGAAATAAAAACTACGAGGTTCGCTGATGACATTGTAATTCTGTCAGAGACAGCAAGAGACTTGGAAGAGCAGTTGAACGGAATGGACAGTGTCTTGAAAGGAGGATATAAGATGAACATCAACAAAAGTAAAACGAGGATAATGGAATGTAGTCGAATTAAGTCGGGTGATGCTGAGGAAATTAGATTAGGAAATGAGACACTTAAAGTAGTAAAGAAGTTTTGCTATTTGGCTAGCAAAATAACTGATGATGGTCGAGGTAGAGAGGATATAAAATGTAGACTGGCAATGGCAAGGAAAGCGTTTCTGAAGAAGAGAAATTTGTTAACATCGAGTATAGATTCAAGTGTCAGGAAGTCGTTTCTGAAAGTATTTGTATGGAGTGAAACCGCGTATGGAAGTGAAACATGGACAATAAATAGTTTGGACAAGAAGAGAATAGAAGCTTTCGAAATGTGGTGCTACAGAAGAATATTGAAGATTGGGTGGGTAGATCACGTAACTAATGAGGAGGTATTGAATAGGATTGGGGAGAAGAGAAGTTTGCGGCACAACTTGACTACAAGAAGGGATCGGTTGGTAGAACATGTCCTGAGGCATCAAGGGATCACAAATTTAGCATTGGAGGGCATCGTGGAGGGTAAAAATCAGGGAGACCAAGAGATGAATACACTAAGCAGATTCAGAAGGATGTAGGCTGCAGTAGGTACTGGGAGATGAAGGAGCTTGCACAGGATAGATTAGCATGGAGAGCTGCATCAAACCAGTCTCAGGACTGAAGACAACAACAACAACAACAACAACAACCTCTACCCGTTCCTGGTCAAAAGTGGACTAACAGTCGCCCGGAAAAATAGTGGGACGAACAGAGTAATCCTATAAGCATACGGACTCCGTTTTTACTCACTGAAGTACATAACCTTAAAACCGCCATGAACACCAATATAAACTGAAATCCTGTCTTCCATATTCAGATTCTACATAAAAGTAAAAGTCGAGCTACTAGGGTACTTGTAGTGTTAACAGATGTGCCGATTATCGCGGAATGTCCCGTTTTGGAATGTCATGATCCGCTTAAGCGCTGCGACTTTTGGGTACTGCCAACTATTCGAAATGCGTATTCACTTGAAAAACAGTCGAGTACATGAAAGTTCCGAAATGAGCTTCCTCGATGGCAGTAATAAATAACGAATACGGTGCACAAGGAGGACAAGATTAGCCGATGTACTAAGTGGACGCCACAGCGTACGCTCGAACTGTGCGTTTCGAACAAACTCAGCCGCTTGGCTTTAACTGTTGTATTATTATCGTCACATCGCTGTTTCTGAACATTGTTCAACTTCTCTCCCTTCTCGCTCATTGGCTGCAACCAGCGACAGTTGGAGAAACGTTTTCCTCACAACAAGCGACTTTGCTGCCGCCATCCCCCGCTCTCCCTCACAGCTTTACCTTTTACACTTTCATCCGTATCAGTTTTCACAAATAGAAATCATGTACTTGGGCGTCCCAAGCGGCAGCTGTTAATTGAGATACGTCCTATATAGAAATCTTACAGTTGTGGCGCTTCTGGCGCCGCTCTCAGCTTTGCGCCCCAAGCGGTGGTTTGTGCTCCATGTGTCTTACAGCGGCGCTGGCCGTGACTTACTTCGTTGCTTCAGTTCCGCGGCGATAAACTGCTACTCGCGCTCACCAACTTGATCGTCCCATACTTTCGTACGAGAGGTAGGTGACTTTTAGGTATGCATACAACGCCCGTGACCTTTTGAAGTAACTTGTGTTTCCTCATATTTAACCATTATTGCGCTTTTTTTATATTAAGGGATTTTTGTAGACGAGCAGAACACTACTCCTCCTCCCCCCACACGGTGTGTTGGAGAGGCACCAAAGGGAGAACGAATTACCCTTTCATTAAACACAAGCTTGCACACTGAAAACACACACACAACCCCAAACCCACATCTTCACGATATTCCCTAGCGCATTCTAAAGTCTGGACGGGCACAGACCAGTGGTACTTCATAAAGAGCATAAACAACCATAGCCTTCGTTGACCCTGTCACATGGCACGCAGGAGGAACGGTATGGAGGTAATGAGATAAACCATAAGCGACAAAGAGAATTTGTGTCGACCTGGAGACTTTTTTTAATCCTCAGATAGCGTAATGGTTAACTTGACTGCTTGTAAAAAGCAGAAAAGCAACACTCGAGTCAAGGTCTCGGAAAAATTTTTGTCACGACATTCATTGCATTGCAGGATAATAATTTCTGAACGGTTTTAATATATATAATTTATACTAATCTAATTCGCTTCAGGCGAGTGCTCGTTGCAACATCTACTGATGGCACTTCGTTCCCTGTAGACATAGGTAGACAACAAACGGAAATTTAACTTCTACAAAACAAACAGTATGAGTGTTTGTATGGCCATATTCCGCAGCAGCTGTTATATCGCAAATTATTATTATTTTTGCCTGTCTTAAGCTTACTGTAATTCAAGAGTGTTTTCACCAGCTGCGTATCACTTTTATTTAAAACTATATTGTACTGGCGGTACTCCCACCCTAAACTAAAACCAAATGAACTCATACAAGGTGTACAACTTTGCTTCCGCTGTTTTTTCCCCACGGAACCGCGCGACTACTACGGTCGCAGGTTCGAATCCTGCCTCGGGCATGGATGTGTGTGATGTGCTTAGGTTAGTTAGGTTTAAGTAGTCCTAAGTTCTAGGGGACTGATGACATCAGATGTTAAGTCCCATAGTGCTCAGAGCCATTTGAACCATTTTTCCCCCCAGCATTTGAGGTTTTAATGAAACAAACTGGTTACACATGTATCATTCAAAGTATTTTCCATCGCCGGACACTACACTCTCCCATCTTTCGGGCAGTGTACGAATCCCGCGTCGAAAAAATTGGTCATCTTCTGAAGTTATCCAGGAATCGATCCAATTTGTGACTTCTTCATGAGATCGGAAGTGTTGGTCAGCCAGGCCATGCGCCATTGATCTGAACAGGTGATAGTCAGAGGGAGCAATGTCTGGAGAATACGGTAGGTGGGGTAGGTCTTCCTATTTTAAAGTTTACAAGTACGTTTTGACCTCTTTTGCAACTTGGGGATGAGCGTTGTCGTGCTGAAAAATCACTATCATGCCTCTCGCTGTATTGCGGCCGTTTGTCTTTTAATGCTCTGCTTGGTTTTAACACCTTATAGTACACAATGCCGAGCTGGTCCCACCAAATGCAGAGCCGTGAATATACGGTTTGGCCGTCGACGTGGAAGCATGGCCGGGATATCCCCACGATTTTTTGCGTTTAGGGTTATCGTAATGAACCCATTCTTCGTCCCCGGTCACAATGCGATGCAGAAAACCCTTCCGTTTTTGCCTCTGAGGCAACTGTTCACCAACACACAAACGCTGTTCAACGTCTCTTGGTTTCAGCTCACATGGGACCCTAGTTCCTTCCTTCTGAATCATGCCCATAGCCTTGAGACGTTTTGAAATGGCTTGCTGTGTCACTCCCACTAATCTTGCCAATTCTTCTTGAGTTTGGCGCGAGTCTTCACTCAGCAATGTCCCCAATTCTGCATTTTCGCCGGCCGTGGTGGTCGAGCGGTTCTAGGCGCTACAGTCTGGAACCGCGAGACCGCTACGCTCGCAGGTTCGAATCCTGCCTCGGGCATGGATGTGTGTGATGTGCTTAGGTTATTTAGGTTTAAGTAGTTCTAAGTTCTAGGGGACTGATGTCGTCAGATGTTAAGTCCCATAGTGCTCAGAGCCGTTTTCTCTGCATCTTCGAAAACATTCTCTCTTCCACCACCATGCCGGTCTACGACGTTAAAATCACCGTTCTTGAAGCGTTGAAACCGCTCACGACACGTTCTTTCACTAATAGCGTCCTTCCCATACGTACTTGAGAGTCGTCGATGAGACTCAGCCGCTGTTTTCTTCATACTGATTCAAAACGGTAACACCTTCCGCAAATGACGAGAATTGGGCTTGTAAACTGACATTTTCAATCAAGAACAACTTTATGATGCGGACATAAATAGACTAATGTCTGAATATGGTTATGTTGACCGAGGTCCAAGCTAACTGCCTGACATCTGCTATCTGTTTCTTTCGACCGCTACTTACCGTTGTCGCCACCTATCGGCAAACGGCGTATGCAAAGTTGTACACCTTGTAAAAACACTGGTGAAACTACAGCAGTATTTGTATGAACTTTTATGAATTTTTACGAAAGTGAAGCGAGAAAAGCACACGTGCACCAAAAGAAAAAGCGGGTACGCAAAGCTGAAAAAATCTCTAAAGGTTAATGCGCAAACAATATTTTTTTCTTTTTTCAGCCTCCGCTAAAATGAAGGAAAAATCGGTGGGCTTCAAAACACGTAAAAGAGACTAACATCACCGTAAGTAAACTGTACACCAAATTTATAAAGAAAAACTGTTTTTAAGGGGAGCCGGAGGTGCCTATGCTGCCCATGTTAAAATCACTAAGTTTGAGGAACATTTATGAATAAACTACCAAATAGAAAAATTTGAATTTTTTGTTACATACAGAGTGGTTTAGTATTGCAGTTATGACAGAGGGATTTTGGAGTATCTTTTCTAGTTTCCTTCCAATTATTTTTTTTAATAATGACCCAAATTTTTTTACAAATAATTGCTTTATAATTAAACTGAAATGAAACTACTGAACATATTGCCAAATGGCTGTGTTGCAATGTAAGTTGGACCACTATGAGTGCTGTAGAAAAATTTCATCTCTCTAGCTTGAGTGGATTTTGAGAAAATGCTCCTTATATTCGAAAAATTCTAATTTACGGGAAATGGCTATAAAGTTTCTCAATACATTCCTGCACTATAGGATGGATTATCAGGGTCTTCTTCTTCATCCTCCAAAAGCTTCCTCTTTTGTCTTCTTTTCTGGCCTGTTGTTCCATCATACTTCATATGCCTTTCTCTTCTTTCTGCTCCTCTTATCCTTTCTCTGTCAATATTTCTTAGTGCTCATACAGTGTTCATCCCAGCTGTAAATCCTAATGCCTTCAGAACTTCACACTGTTCCCTTGGTTGTAGGTTGCTATTGCATCATAAATGCCAAAGTGCAGTGTTTTTATGCTTACAAACACCCTTTTAGGAATCACTTTCCAAATCAAATTGTTTACGCTCTCATTAGGATTGCACGTCTTTCCATGTAGACATTTGTGTAACAATTCTGGCTGTGCTAAGTCATGAAAAATTGGTTTTATTGCATTTATCACAGCTGCTGGTAAACCATATTTGTGATCATAGTCCTTTTTTGCATTATATTTGCACCAGGAATCTTTTGGGCACAGGCTGTGTTGAGGGTATTCATTGGTAGAGGCAATATGAAGGAACAATGCCCACACTGCTTTTCGCATGTCACTAACATTACTAGTATTTTGCCTTATAGCATGCCCATAGTATGTCTGTAGACGTTCAATCACCTCATCAGTAAGCCTGCCTCTCCCTCCTATTGTCTTTCCATCACTGAGCTTACTTGAACCCAAAGTTTGTTTGAGCCTTCGAAGCCGTGCACCCATACGCTTTTGCACATGCCCAATGCATTCCAACTTTTCAACTACAAATTCATTTCCATATGGTTTCAGTTCCTCTATAGTCTTGAAACCTTTGGAGTCACCATCCCCAAGGTAGTATTTGTACCTAATGTTGTATCTGGGAACTGAACGTTCAAAAATTTGTTTCACTCCATCCACTTCAATTGCTCCACTTGATCCACTAAAATTTGCCTCACAGGTTCCACTGTGCTCTCCTTTGATTTTATTTTTGCACCTACAATGTTTTGATAATATTGCAACATCTATCACTTTTGCACTATCACCACAAGTAGCAGTTACAACCCCATTCAGGGATTTATGACCTCTCTTTCGCCAGGAACCATCTAATGCCACTACCAAATCCCTAGAACCACCGTTCATTTCTACAGATTCCTCCACTGCTTCCTTCATGGTTTTCAAAGCCACATCTTCAACAGAGGATCCTACCAGTTCACAGTAGTACCCAAATTTGCTTGGAGGCGATGGCAAGTTCATAATACCACAAAACAGTTTACCAGCAGCAGACCCTTTTCCAATGGATCGAAGACCATACACAAGTTGAACATTCACATCAAACACTCTAGATCGTCTATTTTCACCAAAGAGACTGGCATGTGAATTGTAGAAAGTCACTTGATACTTGCAACATGCACAGATTATCTTCATCTCACAAGCTAAACCAAAGTGCTTTGTTATCTCTAGTCCCACTCCTACACTTGAACACATTTTGCACAGAACACTTTCTTTCAGCACAGAAGATAATAATCCAATATTCAGTACTTCGTTAATATCATCACTGTCACTAACATATTCACGAAATCTGTCACTTCCACCAGTCAGCTTCTTGCTAGAAGATGTCCCAGGGCTATGGCTGGCCATGTGTTGCTTAGCAGAAGAACGCACTGTTTCAGTAATTGTAATATCGCAACTTGGTATTAGTGTTAATTTTCTTTTCCCTACATTCTTCCTCTTCTTATATACACGGTTACTAAAACGTGGCATCGTAACCAGAACAACGCTTTACACAAGAAGTATAATACTACCAACAACAGGCGCAACACTGAACTAATTCGAAACGGTAAACAGCAAAGAGACGATGTTCCGCGCTCTTAGCGCTTCATTTGTCACAGAAAACAATGTAGCCAACCCTTGCACACTCGCTGTATGCGTAACATAAGGCGCTGTATGCGTAACAGGCCGAGAAAATCTCAAGCAGTTCGCCAGGAAGTCACGAGAGGATGTTAGATGCATTCAGCGGTCGCCCATTTCCTCTGCAGGCGTGGGGGAAAATGGTAATAACTCCACCTCTAGGGCGAGTAGAACAATAATTCAAAGTTTACATTAAAGAGGAATGTTCCAATTAATTTTCAGTAGCAAAAAAAAATCGTAATTTTTTGGATTTGACCACCTCCGGCTCCCCTTAATCTATGAACAGCAAAATGAAGAAACATACTATGTTGCCGTGTTTACAGAATGACCACAGCAAATAAAAGCGAAACGCGTCTGGCGAAGAACACTCTTAAATCGCAATAAGCTTAAGACAGCAGAAAACAGCAAGGATCTGAATGTTACTCGAATAAAAAACTATTGAGTGGCAAATATAAAATGCAGTGGGGGAACGGAGGACAGACTCGGATTGCGCAAGGATAAGGGAAGGAAGCTGTCCCTGTCCATATCGAAGAAAACATCTTGGCATTCGACTTCAATTCAGACAAACTACGGACAATCAAAATATAGATGCCCCAACAGAGATGTGAATCCGACTTCTTCGGAATGCAAGTCCAGTGCTGTGACGACTGCGCCCCTCTCTCTCAGTGATGCGATGTGATGCTTGATCAAAGCGCAGGCACTTTGAGCAGCGCTTGTGAAAGACATACTCGTCATATTAGTTTGGCCGACAAAGCACAGAAACATCTGAATAACCGACCAGGTCTCGCAGCTGCGAACAATAGTTGCCGTGCACGAAAACAAACGCAGAGAGGCAGTTCGTCTGCGACAGCATGTTTGTTGGCCCGAATGGGCCACAGCTGCTACATAGAGTTGCTTCGCTCCCCCCCCTCCCCCCACCCTCATCCCTCTGTCCTTCGTCTCGCAAACAAGTTACAGTCATCACATGTGTATGGTGCACATAAACGTCTCACCGAAATCCAATACGCTTAAAATACAAGAATTATAGTCATTCTCACGAAAGTTTCGTTGGCTTCACCCTTACTACCGAGCGAGATAGTGCAGTCGATAGTACAATGGACTCTCATTCTCCAGACCGACGGTTCAAATAACCGTCCGGCAATCCATATTTAGGTTTTCTGTTATTTCCCTAAAACTTATACGATAAATGCCGGGATGGTTCCTTTGAAAGGGCACCGGCGGTTTCTTTCCCCATGCTTCCTAATTCCGATCTTGTACTTCGTCTCTAATAACTTCGTTGTCGATTGTTGTTAAATTCTAATATTCCTTCTTTCCTTCCGAGCCTCCTACAGCCCTGACCAACTTTCTTTCTCACTGATGTTTCCACCTATGATTTCTATGAAGTAATTCTTGGGGCTCCCCCGTTTGATATGTGAGAACAGCACCACAGGTGGTACGGATTTGGTTAAGAACTGTTCCTAATCCTACCAAAGAGATTAGCAATGAAAGTCAGTTGGATCCTTCGACCATAGATACTAATAGACTGGGCAAGCAGTGCAGCGGCTATACACCTGGCGTGGCTGCAACATAGAATCACGTGACTGTTGGCAGAACGTCGGCGGGAGTTCAAGTCAGCATTCTGATTCCTGATTTCACTTCCAGTATTTTTCAGTGGATTTCCTGCTAACTTCACCACATTAAATGTAGCTTATGTAAACACAGCTAGAAGTGATAAATTATTGCGTAACCACTGTACAAATTTAGTTTTACAGCCATTACTTCACAATGAACTTTGTGAACTGCTGAAACACTTTCGATGTTCGGCAATATATTCGCCGCGAATATTTCAGTGTTACCAATTATGAGATGCATTCTCTACTAACAATACGCGTTATGCACTGCATAAAATGTAAATATTGCGTGTGTATGTTTTAGTGCCTTGGTTGTAGAAGGTGTTATAGACTTCATAAATCGGCATAAACAACGAAACCTGTGACGTAAACACACGTGTTCACATCGAATGTAACGAACTCAATTGTGTCGTTCACCCACAAAACGTAAAGCAGTTTCATTTGAAAGCTCTTTTTTGGTTTAAACAGTTTGTTTCGTAATGTATCAAATAAGATATCTACAAAATCAGTACCTACTTACATGAATACTTGTTCCACAGATCATGAATACGATACTTCACAATGATGTGTCAGTTTAATGAAAGGTAGACCTATCATTACATGACAATTCTTCCAATCACTTATTTATACCTAAAAAATCGTCTACTGAGTAGGAGCTGTCATTCATAGATTCTTTTAGTTTGATTTTAAATGCTGATTGGCTATCTGTCAGGCTTTTAATGCTTTTTGGTAAATGACCAAAGATTTTTGTAGTAGCATATTATTTATCCCATACATTACAGCTTATTATCTGGAAACTAACATAGGCCATACAACTACCTTTTTGCAAATGGTATTCAGTATTTGTTTCTGATATTCGTATGTTTTGTAACTGGGAAGTACAAAATAAAACTAAACCCTGATGAGAAATCAAACCCCTAACATGTTTTTGCAAATTGTTCTTTAAAATAATATCAGCATAATTCACCCCTTTTTGTACCAAAGTCAGATTTAATCCAGGATAGTAAAAATCATCCTTTCTTCTTATGTAGTAGCAATGCAAATTGCCATTGCTTTTGGAGTGGGAAGGGTTATTGGTAATAAATATCTCTCTCTCTCTCTCTCACACACACACACACACACACACTCTATATATATATATATATATATATATATATATATATATATATATATATGTGTGTGTGTGTGTGTGTGTGTGTGTGTGTGTGTGTGTGTGTGTATGTGCGGATGGATATGTGTGTGTGTGTGTGTGTGTGTGTGTGTGTGTGTATACCTGTCCTTTTTTCCCCCCCTAAGGTAAGTCTTTCCGCTCCCGGGATTGGAATGACTCCTTACCCTCTCCCTTAAAACCCACATCCTTTCGTCTTTTCCTCTCTTTCCCTCTTTCGTGACGAAGCAACCGTTGGTTGCGAAAGCTTGAATTTTGTGTGTATGTTTGTGTGTCTATCGACATGCCAGCGCTTTCGTTTGGTAAGTCACATCATCTTTGTATATATATATATATATATATATATATATATATATATAATCTTCTTCAAAGTGCTTCGAACAGATGCGTGTGTGCGTAGTAGGCCTGAAATCTTTTCGTTTCACTGCCTGTATCCACATCTGCCTGCGCCCTTCATCCTTTGGAAACCTATACGAAAGAGAAAAAGTGGCTTATTTCCAGAAATATATACGACTGCAATGTGCGCCTGGAAACACACACAGCACTTCAAACCGCCAATTTACGTAACTGTGGCGTTCTGGCTAAGGATATGATACACACAATAGTTTATCAGTACTCAAGAAATGCCGCTAAATTATACTAATAATACTTACACGTGAAATTCAATGTTACTTCCCTTCACAAAACGCTTGGTACAACCATAAGCACAACAGGATACCACCATTGTTTTGCCAATAGTCACGTGGTATAGCAGTAGAGATGTTGGTGCCACGAAATATACGTCATGACCAGTCTACCAATATCTATGGTCGAAGGTTGTATCTGGGCGCGTGATCAGACCGCCTCTTGATCACTGCTACCGCTCACGACGAGCAGGAAATGCGGGTTCGAGTCACGCTCTATTTTCAATTGTCGTCATATATTCGATTCAGTATTAGATGCTTGTGCAACATGCTTATCACTTGAATCATGTATACTGACACTAATAATAAAACTGCCTAGGTGTCAGAAGAAATTTTTTTATGTGTGTGAATTCCTAAGGGACCAAACTGCTTTGGTCACCGGTCCCTAAACTTACACACTACGTAAACTAACTTATGCTAACAACAACACACACACACACACACACACACACACACACACACACACACCCATGCCCGAGGGAGACTCGAACCTCCGGCGGGAGGGGAAGGGGAATGTTTTTATGCTTTGCAGGACAAAGTAGCATGCTTGACATCACACTGTAGCATGTAGTGACCTGGTGCGTTGTCACTGCAGGCCAAGTTGCCTAACAGAATTGATTTTGAACGTTTCGCCATGTGCATTCCCCATGACTGGATAGGCGAACACCAGAGTAGCGATGTGTAATGCTTCAGATTTTGATACAAAGCACCGCCTTATTTTTCCGCTTGTGCGACGTCAGGCAACCCAGAAATCACCGCCCTATTTTTCTGCTTGAGCGATTTCAGGCAACCCAGAAATATTAACTGTTAGATAGCATGTTGTGCCTCGAATAATATTATAACAATTTTTGTTTTGTTTGTTTCATGTTGGACGAACAAGTTCCTGAAAGGAGGTGAAGTGATGATCTACCGATGAGTGACAGTGCGAGTAAAAAAAAAAAAAAGAATAAAGCCGGAAGTTAGCGCCAGGAAGACTCGCAGGGCTGCATGTTTTGTATTGCACACGTCTCCTGTGTAGATGTACCTCACCGACATAATCAGATTCGTTAAAGCAGCTGCCAGCGGGCTCATGTGCATGCGCTGAGCTGAAATCGCGTGTAAGCCGCTCCTTCTCCCGTCTCTGGCTGTTTGCTGTAAAAACAGTGAGAGCAAGCAGCCCGACTCTACCCAGTAAATTTTTTCTGCACACAGTTGTTCGAGTTCGTGGGGCGGTAGACTCCACGTGACGTTTTGTTAGTGATGGGTTCTTCAATCTGTTGAAAACTGTTGCAGTTCCCGTGTTAGATTATTTCGTGTTTAAGTTTCACCGCTAAATGTAAGGTAACCATTTTAAATATTCATGTAATATCGTCTTTGCCTGTAGAAGTGCAAAAGAATAGCAACTGTCTGAAAATGAAACTTAATTGCCTTTTATTCCAGATTTCCAGCGAGTCGGCATCGGATTTTCTGTCGAATGACGAGGAGTTGGAAGTGTTACATCGTACCAAATGACAAACAACGAAAATTATATCGAGAATGTGGTACCGCAGTACAGCGACAGTGAATTTATGGAACGTTTGCGTGTGCGGCATCTTGTGGCAGAAGAGTTAGGTGAAAAATTCAAGAACTCGAGCCATTATAAGTGTCAGGCAGGGGGAAATGGGAAGCTGCTTTCACTACAGCACAATCTGATCTTTTCGTGGTTTGCTGGCCGCGAAGCGACAAGTTTAAGAGTCGTGGCAGACAGATGTAACATTTGCATTGGTTCTTTGCACATGTCATAGAAAGAGTGACTTGCTTTGTTAGTGGTTTAGAAGTTGACGTTATAAAGTGACCATCAGCCCAGATGTTCCTGAATACCTTCCAACACCTCTTCCACATGGCACGCAATTGCTGCTGCTACGCATATCAGCTGTTGATTTATCACAGCCGGCCGGAGTGGCCGAGCGGTTCTAGGCGCTACAGTCTGGAACCGCGCCACCACTACGGTCGCAGGTTCGAGTCCTGCCTCGGGCATGGATGTGTGTGATGTCCTTAAGTTAATTAGGTTTCAGTAGTTCTAAGTTCTAGGGGACTGATGACCTCAGCAGTTAAGTCCCATAGTGCCCAGAGCCATTTGAACCATTTTTTTATTTATCGCTGCGCGAGGGAATCCAACCAGAAATGGGACGAGAAGCGTTTAAGTAGAGCAAACACCAAACATGGGTTTTACGTCATGATAGCTGCGCATGCGCTGTAATGCCTGCTTTTTAGAGTTTGAAAGTTACTTTTTAGTAGCTGCTTGAACGAACCTATCTATTATTAAGGAAAATATTATTCAGTTTACGTAAATTCTATAAATAGTAGACAAGCTTGCAAGCAGTTCATTTAAAAAATACCAACTACAAGGAGGGTGTTGGTTTGAATCATGAGTTTTAAAGCTATTTGAGTTGAAGAAGTCATTCACAAAACATCTACGTGAATATTAAGAATATTGATAAACAGCCCATCTGAAGCGTCAGTCAAAAGTAATTCAGTTTTAGAAATCTCTTTGAAGATGGTTAGAGAAAGGAAAATTACAAAGAGAGACTGCAATTATTTTATAAAAAACGATCTTAATAGATTTATCAGGTTACAGCTTCCAGATAAATTTACACGGAATTAATTCAGAGACATACAGTCAAATTGCATCTGTGAATTATCGCTCTTAGCGACGACACGTTGTTTTTCACAAATGAGCATTTTCGAACTTTAGCGTTAACAGACAGTGATCTGAACAATTTCCGATCTCTTTTTTTTTCGATAAAAGGTTACACATCATACTTCGATTTAAATAACCAAATTACGACGCGTGGACGCAATAAGAAGTTTAGTACGCGGTAAGACACTATTACGCACAGTCAATTAATCACTTCAAGAGAATATTTTGTAGCTATTGTAGAGAGACTATAAACTCACAATGATAAAAATTTATACCGATTCAAGTCTACATAAAGCTGAGGCTCTTTTAGCCATCGAGATGTTACCAAACAGTGGAATCTGGTACTGAGTTGTTTGCAAAACCTAATTTTCCCAGCTTAATTAATTGAAATAACCCAGTCGACTCACCGCAAATGGTAGACATGTGGGCAGGTAGGCAAAGGTAGCGCAAGCCCGTGACCGGACTATCAGTCTGACGGCAGAGGGAGGCCACTGCATTAGGAAGGGAGGGGAGGGGAGGGGAGGGGTGGTGGACCCACGATAAAAAAATACCCCGTCCTCCAGGATTGAACCTGGGACCTCTAAGGATCTACCCATTAGGCCTATTGATAAAATATCGATAAATCGATACTTTTTCCAAAAAAAAATCGGCTTTTATAAGCGATAATTTTATTCCCGACATACCGACATCGAAATGGCAGTATCGAGTGCCGATATTTTTATATTATATTATACTTTTTTCGCAGTTTTCGGTATATATCTGAATTTTTCTTTTGAAACTGTAGTAGCACATCTTTAACTGTGTGAAGAAGTCTTACTACATTTTTGAGCTCTCATCACGTCCATTCTGTCTCTTCGAGTGTGAAGCAAGTATAGGTGGCACAAAGAAGTAGTCCAATTGCAATGGAGGGTGGCGGTGTGAATGGACTAGCAAAATCTCAGAAGTGAAGAAATAGCACCTACTTAAAACAATTTTTAACGCAACTAGTGTGCTATTTCTTCACATCGGCAATCTTCAAAAACAGTTGTAGAAAAAGATGAAAAAATCTAAATGACAAGACTGATTGATCTTTGCGGTGGACGGAGACGTATGAGGGGAAATGCTGACGTAATCCAATAGAAACTGCAACGTTTAACTTCACCACGCAATTTTGACAACTGCTGGGTCGCTGGCGTTCGAAGAAATGGGGGAAAAAAAAAAAACAGGGAAGCAGACATGAAGTGTTGCGGACCAATCCGATATGTAACGAAACCGAAGGACGAACCCATTGGAAATTTTTTATCGTGCCACTGTTATTAAATTGGTTATCGTCAAGCTTGAATGTGCATTGTTTTCCGTTCAATTGTTGCTCTAAGTGAGGATAAACAAGCTGCTAGATTATTAATGTACAGAATATCTGAAACTTCCTGGCAGATAAAAACTGTGTGCTGGACCGAGACTCGAACTCGGGACATTTGCCTTTCGCGGGCAAGTGCTCTACAGAATATCTAATAATAAATCAATACTTGAATATACAGCTCTAAGACCGGCAGTATATTTACAATATGCAGTCGATATTTTATGGACAGATATCCAGATATTTAAAAAATATCAACAGTCGTACTACCCACTACACGACTACAGCCCCTCCATATGGACAGGAACCGTAAAAAGTGTACAACATTCTGTGCCTCAAAATTCGTGTTCTTTTCACTTCGGGTAGGTAGGAGTTTTCTGAAGAACCTAAAGTCATGATTGTCTGTTCGTTTCAGGACTGAACTGGTGTGGTCATGTTTAATTAACGGTTATTATACAAATATTACTTTTTTACGTTTACATCATACTCCGCGAGCCACCTTATGGTGGGTGGCGGAGGGTAATTCTGATACCACTAACTGATCCTCCCTATCATGTTCCACTCGCAAATAGTGCGTGGAAATAATGTCGGTAAGCCTTTGTATTGGCTCTAATTTCTCGAACTTTCTCGTCGTGGTCATTGCGCGAGGTGATTGTGGGAGAAGTAGTATGTTGTCCGACTCTTTCCCGAAAAGCGCTCTCGCGAAATTTCAGTAGTAAACTTCTCCGTGATGCACAACGCCTCTCTTGTGACGTCTACCGCTGGAGATTGTTGAGCATTTCGGTAACGATCTCGCGCCGACTGAACGATCCCGTGACGAAACCCGCACCTCTTGGCTGGATCTTCTCTACGTCCTCTATCAGTCCTACCTGACAAGAATCCTATACTGATGAACAGTACTCAAGAATCGGTGGAACAAACGCCTTATAATCCACTTCCTTCGTGGATGAGCTACATTTCCTCAGAATTCTTCCTATGAATCTCAGTCTAGCGTCTGCTTATGCTGCTATTTGTTTTATATAGTCAGACTATTTAGGGTCTTTCTGGATAGTTACTCCTAGATACGTTACGGCTGGTATTGTTTCCCGCAGTTTCTCAGAAACAGTGTAGTTTTAAAGTAGTGGCTTTCTTTTCCTATGTGTACGAAATATGCATGATTTATTTACGTTCTGGTTCAACTGCCGAACTCTGCGCAGTTCATCACTTTTTTGCACGTCACAAACGCTTCCCTGAAATCAATGAACACGGCATCAACCTGAGCGTCGTCGTCTACAGCTCTCGCACGGAGGAACAGAGCGAGCGGAGTTCTGCAAGACTTCTGTTTGCGGATCCCATGTTAATTTTTATACAGGAGATTTTCGTTCTCTTGATTGCCCAGAATCAAAATTTGATAGTATTTGCGGACAAAGATGAAAGGTAAATGCCAGACAAATTCACTGGAAGAATCTTCATGAAGTTAGTCCCCCTAAAAAGGTGGTACCTTCCATAACACTTGTTCGACGAATACTTGAATATTGCTTGTCGGACTGGAATCCGTACCAGAGAGGGTTTATACAGAAAATTGAGAAGATCCAAAGAAGAGCAGAGAGTTTCGTTACAGGTGCACTTAGTAAGCGCGAAAGCGTCGCGGAGTTGCCCTGCCAACTCCAGTGGCAGACACTGCAAGACAGGCGTGCTGCGACACTTGTGCTTTACTGTCAAAATTCCGAGAGCGTACTTTCGTAGATCATGAACGTTAAGGTTAGAGAGATTCGAGCTCACACGGAGGGTTACCAACAATCCTCCTCCCTGCGACTCATTCGCAACCGGAACAGGAAAAGGCGCAAGTGACAATGGTACACAATGCACTCTCCACCACACACCGAAGCTAGTTTGCGGAGTATAGCTGTAGATGTACGCAGATGTGGTGTTCAACGCACTGAATAGTTCTGCATCGGGGTTAGAGCTTCTCAACTTTAAGCACAAATAAAAAGCAACAAGAGTCGAGGGAGTATTATGATATCTCGAACTTCCGGGGAAGTATTGCTCTTCTAGAGCGGTTCTCTCAATCCACTGCACTCGACAGAATGATATTCCCAATGGGAGACAGCAGCGTGCCAGCCGTTATGTAACGAAAAGACGCAATTTGGCAGACGTGGAAGTCCATCCGTACAGCGCAAGGCTACCGCAGGCCACCAATGCTGCTATTGTCTGAGTCAGGATGCACTGCTGCAGTAATGTCATACTTCGCAAACGTCACTCCTCGTATCAGCACCTCTCCACTAAACTCACATGAGAACTTGTTTACCGAGAGAGGTGGCACAGTGGTTAGCACAATGGACTCGCATTCGGGAGGACGACGGTTCAAACCTGCGTCCGGCCATCCTAATTTAGGTTTTCCCTAAATCTCTTCACGCAAATACCAGGATAGGTCCTTAGAAAGGGTACGGCCGACTTCTTTCGCCATCCTTCCCTAAACTATGGGACTGATGACCTTGCTGTTTGGTCCCCTCCCGCCAAATCAACCGAACAATCAACTCCTTGTCCAGACAAAATTATGTAGCCGTACTTCCACAGGTACTAGTAGGTATCAGATAGATTATATAATGGTAAGACAGAGATTTAGAAATCAGGTTTTAAATTGTAAGACATTTCCAGGGGCAGATGTGGTCTCTGGTTGTGAACTGTAAATTAAAACTGAAGAAACTGCAAAAAGGTGGGAATTTAAGGAGATGGGACCTAGATAAACTGACTAAACCAGAGGTTGTACAGAGTTTCAGGGACAGCATAAGGGAGCAACTGACAGGAATGGGGGAAAGAAATACAGTAGAAGAACAATTGGTAGCACTGAGGGATGAAGTAGTGAAGGCAGCAGAGGATCAAGTAGGTAAAAAGACGAGGGCTAGTAGAAATCCTTGGGTAACAGAAGAAATATTGAATTTAATTCATGAAAGGAGAAAATATAAAAATGCAGCAAATGAAACAGGCAAAAAGGAATACAAACGTCTCAAAAATGAGATCAACAGGAAGTGCAAAATGGCTAAGCAGGAATGGCTAGAGGACAAATGTAAGGATGTAGAGGCTTATCTCACTAGGGGTAAGATAGATACTGCCTACAGGAAAATTAAAGTGACCTTTGGAGAAAAAAGAACCACTTGTATGAATATCAAGAGCTCAGATGGAAACCCAGTTCTAAGCAAAGAAGGGAAAGCATAAAGGTGGAAGGAGCATATAGAGGGTCTATACAAGGGCGACGTATTTGAGGACAATATTATAGAAATGGAAGGGGATGTAGATGAAGATGAAATGGGAGATGCGATACTGCGTGAAGAGTTTGACAGAGCTCTGAAAAACCTGAGTCGAAACAAGACCCCGCGAGTGTACAACATTCCATTAGAACTACTGACGGCCTTGGGAGAGCCAATCCTGACAAAACTCTACCATCTGGTGAGCAAGATGTATGAGACAGGAGAAATACCCTCAGACTTCAAGAAGAATACAAGAATTCCAATCCCAAAGAAAGCAGGTGTTGACAGATGTGAAAATTACCGAACTATCAGTTTAATAAGTCACAGCTGCAAAATACTAACACGAATTCTTTACAGACGAATGTAAAAAGTGGTAGAAGCTGACCTCAGGGAAGATCAGTTTGGATTCCGTAGAAATATTGGAACACATGAGGCAATACTGACCTTACGACTTACCTTAGAACAAAGATTAAGGAAAGACAAACCTACGTTTCTAGCATGTGTAGACTTAGAGAAAGATTTGGCAATGTTGACTGGAATACTCTCTTTCACATTCTAAAGGTGGCAGGGGTAAAATACAGGGAGCGAAAGGCTATTTACAATTTGTACAGAAACCAGATGGCAGTTATAAGAGTCGAGGGGTATGAAAGGGAAGCAGTGGTTGGGAAGGGAGTAAGACAGGGTTGTAGCCTCTCCCCAATGTTGTTCAATCTGTATACTGAGCAAGCAGTAAAGGAAACAAAAGAAAAATTTGGTGTAGGTATTAAAACCCATTGAGAAGAAGTAAAAACTTTGAGGTTTGCCGATGACATTGTAATTCGGTCAGAGACAGCAAAGGACTTGGAAGAGCAGTTGAACGGAATGGACAGTGTCTTGAAAGGAGGATATAAGATGAACATCAACAAAAGCAAAACGAGGATAATGGAATGTAGTCGAATTAAGTCGGGTGATGCTAAGGGAATTAGATTAGGAAATGAGACACTTAAAGTAGTAAAGGAGTTTTGCTATTTGGCGAGCAAAATAACTGATGATGGTCGAAGTAGAGAGGATATAAAATGTAGACTAGCAATGGCAAGGAAAGCGTTTCTGAAGAAGAGAAATTTGTTAACATCGAGTATAGATTTAAGTGTCAGGAAGTCATTTCTGAAAGTATTTGTATGGAGTGTAGCCGTGTACGGAAGTGAAGCATGGACGATAAATAGTTTGGACAAGAAGAGAATAGAAGCCTTCGAAATGTGGTGCTACAGAAGGATGCTGAAGATTAGATGGGTAGATCATATAACTAATGAGGAGGTATTAAATAGAATTGGGGCGAAGAGGAGTTTGTGGTACAACTTGACTAGAAGAAGGGACCGGTTGGTAGGACATGTTCTGAGGCATCAGGGGATCACAAATTTAGCATTGGAGGGCAGTATGGAGGGTAAAAATCGTGGACGGAGACCAAGAGATGAATACACGAAGCAGATTCAGAAGGATGTAGGTTGCAGTTCGTACTGGGAGATGAAGAAGCTTACACAGGATAGAGTAGCATGGAGAGCTGCATCAAACCAGTCTCAGGACTGAAGACCACAACAACAACACTTCCCTAGGAGGCAAAATCCCATCAGGCGTGTTTCAAGAATAGATTTTTTCGCCGATGGTTACTATTTAATTCCCTACAAACGGCCACAAACACGACATATGCACAATAAATTTGTATTCCCGCACCACGTCAGAATTCACAATGCTCCATAACTATAGATGGAATTTCTTGAATTTTATGTCAGTTGGAGGATAAAAATTCCTGAAAGCTCGCCATGACACAATGCTAACGCGTCGTTATCTGCCGCATGCTTCTTCTAGGCTTCTCCGCTAATAACACTGTTTCTGCTATACGAATCACGTTGTCCCTGTCTGTTTTCTAATTCACTAAGTCGACGCTCTTCTTATGTCTTGAAATCCACCCGGCAAATATCTTCCTTGATCCATACATTCACTTTACACATATCCTGTCGAATTCCATTTCATTTTCATAATTACTAATTCTACGTCATTCTGTTCCCTAATCCATTTGCTTATCTTCCTTTGCCTACTATTCCGAATAATGCGTCTTTCCATAGCGCATTGAGCAATCCTTAGACTTTGAATGGTTTTCACATTGATAATCCGTCTCGTTACCAGACGTCGAAAATAACTAGTTCGATATAATTTTACAATCGCTTATCCATCGTTAAACCGAAGTCGATCACGACCAATAGCAACAGGCACTTTGACCCCAACCTAAATTGATATTACGTAAATGCTATTTATTTTATACATAAGAAATGTTTATAACAACGGCACTGTATTACTGAGTGCTTACTGACTCCACGGATACCAAAAAAAATTAGGATTCATTTAAGAAGTCCATATTTCGAATGTTGAAACCAGGTAAAGTCTCACCCCATATTTCGCTACCACGACGTGAGACACTATAACGACTAAAGATCATAATAGGGTAATAGTTTTCATGGGAGGCCTATTTATTTGTCTAATTCCGAAATTGTGCCTACTATAAACGAAAGAATTTTTGATGCAGTACTGAAATTCAGTTAAACGACTGTGTTCAACTGATTCCAGAGTACAAAAGAACGTGTTTCACACATACAACTGTAACTCATATGCACCTGGTAAAGTAATACTAACAAAAGTATTGGCCATAATATTAAATTCTCCGTACCTTCGGAAATATTATATACTTACAAAATCTAACACCAGTTTTGGAGCCGGTACAGAATTTCTTTTAAGAAGAGACGTTTTAAACGTCATTTCGGAGTTGTTTTCAATTTCGTAAAAACAGTTTTATTTTGATAAGGGCCGGCCGGTGTGGTCGAGCCGGTCTAGGCGCTTCAGTCTGGAACCACGTGACCGCTACGGTCGCAGATTCGAATCCTGCCTCGAGCATGGATGTGTGTGCTGTCCTTAGGATAGTTAGGTTTAAGTAGTTCTAAGTTCTAGGGGACTGATGACCTCAGGTGTTAAGTTCCATAGTGCTCAGAGCCATTTGAACCATTTTTTGAACCATTTTCATAAGATTGTAAAATGAAGGGCTCAAACACTGTTAATACCACACTCATACACATTACAATTAATTTAACGAACAAAGAACACAATCTTAAGTGAAAACTAACACAAAACTATTGCTGCCTGTCAAGCAGCTTACTCCCACTGTTGTTGTTGTTGTTGTTGCTGTGGTCTTCAATACAGAGACTGGTTTGATGCAGCTCTCCATGCTACTCTATTCTCTGCAAGACTCTTCATCTCCGAATAACTACTGCAACCTATATCCTTCTGAACCTGCTTAGTGTATTCATCTCTTGGTCTCCCTCTACAATTTTTAACGCTTCACTCCAATACTAAATTGGTGATCCCTTGATGCCTCGGAACGTGTCCTACCAGCCGATCCCTTCTTCTGGTCAAGTTGTGCCACAAATTCCTCTTCTCCCCAATTCTAATCAGTGCCTCGTCATTAGTTACGTGATCTACCCATCAAATCTTCAGCATTCTTCTGTAGCACCACATTTCGAGAGCTTCTATTCTCTTCTTGTCTAAACTAGTTATCATCCTTGTTTCACTTCCATAAATGGCTACACTCCATACAAATACTTTCAGAAAAGACTTCCTGACACTTCAGTCTGTACTAGATGTTAACAAATATCTCTTCTTCAGAAACGCTTTCCTTGCCATAGCCGTCTACATTTTATATCCTCTCTAACTCAACAATCATCAGTTATTTTGCTTCCCAAATAGCGAAACTCATTTACTATTTTAAGTGTCTCATTTCCTGATTCCTCAGCATCACGTGATTTAATTCGACTACACTCCATTATCCTCGTTTTGTTCTTGTTGATGTTCATCTTACACCCTCCTTTCAAGACACTGTCCATTCCGTTCAGCTGCTCTTCCAGGTCCTTTGCTGACAGAATTACAATGTCGTCGGCAAACCTCATAGTTTTTATTTTTTCTCCATGGATTTTAATTCCTACTCCTAATTTTTCTTTTGTTTCCTTTACTACTTGCTCAATATACAGATTGAATAAACATTGGAGATAGTGTTGTAACCTGTCTCACTCCCTTCTCTACCTCTGCTTCTGTATAAATTGTAAATGGCGTTTCGCTCCCTGTATTTCACCCATGCCACCTTCAGAGTTTGAAAGAGAGTATTCCCGTCAACACTGTCAAACGCTTTCTCTATCTCTACAAATGCTAGAAACGTACGTCTGCCTTTCTTTAACCTATCTTCTAAGATAAGTGGTAGGGTCAACATTGCCTCGCGTGTTCCAACATTTCTACGGAATCCAAACTGATCTTCCCCGAGATCGGCTTCATCCTGTTTTTCCATTCATCTGTAAACAATTCGTGTTAGTATTTTGCAACCGTGACTTATTACACTGATAGTTCTAGTTTTCACACCTGCCAGCACCTAATTTCTTTGGGTTTGTAATTATTATGTTCTTCTTGAAGTGAGAGTATTACGGCTGTCTCATACATCTTGCTCACCAGACGGCTATCAGTAGTTCTAATGGAATTTTGTCTAGCCCGGGCCTTATTTCGACTTAGGTCTTTCAGTGCTCTGTCAAAAATTCTTCACGCAGTATCATATCTCCCACATCACCTTCATCTACGTCTTCTTCCATTTCCATAATATTCCCCCAAGTACATCGCCCTTGTATTAGACCCTCTATATACTCTTTCCAACTTTCTGCTTTCCGTTCTTTGCTTAGGACTGGTTTTCCATCTGAGCTCTTGATATTCATATAGGTGGTTCTCTTTTCTGCAAAGGTCTCTACAATTTTCGTGTAGGCAGTATCTATCTCCCTCTCCATAGTGATACATGCATCTACATTCTTACATTTGTCGTCCAGCCATCCCAGCTAAGTCTTTCTGCACTTCCGGTCGATCTCATTTTTGAGACATTTATATTCGTTTTTGCCTGCTTCACTTACTGGGTTTTTATATTTTCTCTTTTCATCAATTAGTATTCGTTTTTGCCTGTTTCACTTACTGGGTTTTTATATTTTCTCTTTTCATCAATTAAATTCAATATCTCTTGTGTTACCCATGGATTTCTGCTAGCCTTCGTCTTACCTCTACTACAAAGTACATATTTATATTTCATTTATGTGACCTCACATACCTTAAACTGATGGGTTGAGGCGTGCTTTTAAATAAAAGATGTCAAAGGCAGTTCAGTGTGTGTTACTGTTAACGAAGGTCGCTGTAACGACAAAATGTGTCGTCAGGCAATCGGGTGGTGGCCAGACGGTGGACACGGGTGCCCAGGGAAAGGATTAATGGATTGGGAGAGTGGGTGGTGGTGGTTAGTGTTTAACGTCCCGTCGACAACGAGGTCATTAGAGACGGAGCGCAAGCTCGGGTTAGGGAAGGATTGGGAAGGAAATCGGCCGTGCCCTTTCAAAGGAACCATCCCGGCATTTGCCTGAAACGATTTAGGGAAATCACGGAAAACCTAAATCAGTATGGGTGGACACGGGATTGAACCGTCGTCCTCCCGAATGCGAGTCCAGTGTGCTAACCACTGCGCCACCTCGCTCGGTGAATGGATTGGGAGAGTGGCGGGTTTGCTGGTAGAAGGGCTGACGAAGACGTTCTCCGCTCCGCCTTACATATAGTGCGCTGATAGTACTGCCGCGCATGCGTTGCAGTCGCGAAGACAGAAGGACCACACCGCCCAGCAACAGCGCCCTCGCTGGTGGAACTGTAATACTCAGCTGCTGTCGATATTGTCGCTGGCCGCAGCTATCGAAGTCTTCTGGCGTCTTCGTCTAGAGCAAATTTCGGAGATGACGGGATTCCATGCGTTATTCAATTGGTAACCACTGTCACGGTTCATTAGATTTCCCGCAATGCGTATTTCAACGGATTCTTTGATAATGGAGTCCCAAAAAGTTGTTGCTGTGGCCAAAATCGAAGTTTTGTCGTACTCCATTGAATGGCCGTTATAAATACAATGTTCCTCAACTGCAGACTTACTGGGTTGCAGTAGACGAGTGCACCGTTGATGTTCTGTACAACGCTCTTCCACTGTACGCGTTGTCTGTCCTATATAGGCAATACCACATCGACACGGTATTTTGTAAATTCCGCCTTCCGCAGTAACAAATCATCCTTCACCGACCCCAGCAAATACGAAATCTTAGAAGGCGGACGAAAAACCACTTTCACACGAAAATTATTAAGAATCCTCGCTATCTTGAAGGAGATATTTCCAACGAAGGGAAGAAAAACTAGGGACTTGGCTGGCGCGTTCTCCTCTTTATCCACTTCCTGGGTCCTGGCTCTAGTTGAGAAGGCCCTGTTAATTTGACGGGTCGAGTACCCATTGCCTCTGAACACCGTCCTCAAATGTGCAAGTTCATTAGGCAAAGTGTCTGCATCCGAACCGTATGTGCCCTGTGCACAAGGGTTTTAAGAACACTCATGGTCTGGGATGGGTGATGGCTAAAATGAATTTGTCACAAGTTGGATTTGAAAACTACTGAGCATAGTTTTGCTGACATAGAGTCTCCTTCTCTGCCTCCTCCTCTAATTGTGAATGTTCTACTATCCTGACGAAGTCTAACGGAATGTCTAAGACTGATGTATATAATCTTCAGTATACTAACATAGGTTGAGTCTACGTCATTTTTATCAAGCATTGTTAACGCAGATTTGTCAATATAGAGGCATTAGGTTTTCTCAAAATTTATGTATACCAGGCAAAATGATAACTCACAAAACCAGGCAGAAAGTACCCATGTACTTCCAAAGGGCCAATGAATGAGGACAAAACTGCAATTACAAAATACGGTATAACGAACAGAAGCCCGCTGCAGTAGTCGTAAAGTTAGAGACTACAGGCCACACGTGCTTTTATGAGCCGCGCTGTACTCTAGTTCCATAACTACCCACCAACGCAGTCGAGAAACTAACGAACGCATGTCAGAGATTTAACTGTTGTGTGATTAACAGCCTAACTGACACAGCGACGCGTGCTCACGTCAACACAGACGCTACTGTGCAGAATAAAAGTGCGTTGTTTCCGCAGTGAAACATTCACCTATAGTGGAGTTTAGGCTGCAATGAAACTCCTTGGTATTTTAAACCTATCGTTGTTCAGTTGTTGCATGTGCAAAAATTCAGCCTACTGAAATTTTCTCACAAATTAAGTAAGCCTCTGGTGACGAAAAGTCATCGACCATTAAACAGTGAACTACATTTAAGGTGCGACGAATAAGTGTGCAGTGTGAAGTACTATCTGGGCGTCGTTTCTCATTACAATATTCTTTATTTACTCGTGTGACTGAGTTCACTGTTTAAGCTTTTGAAGTTGACGCCACCTGGATGGCTTGCGTGTCAGGTTTCTTTAACAGTAACCGTCTCGTTCAGGTGACGTGAATGCGTGTGTGTTACAGTTTCGTGTTTGTGTTGTTGACGGCAGAAGAACGTTCATATCAAGAATCTACAAAACAGACGTCGCTCAGATAATTTACACTGTTTTTTTCTTAAAATTGTATGGCTAAAAATGGCTATAGTTACGCGCTCTACCCTTCTAAGTATATAAACTAAAATAAGAGAAAAGGGGGGGGGGGTCAATTTTGCACATGAGTACCTCTGTTACCATCACAGAACTAAAAGAAACCATCCACTGCGATGTAACTCTGCTGAATTCCCCATTCTGTTTATCAACCGACTAGCGACAGTAAACACACTACGAAATACAGCATATGGCTCCCGACTGAACGCGCTTTCTTTCTTTTTACCTGAATTTTCGCGTATTAAAAGTTGGTTCTAATTTAAGGACACTTTCGACCATAGCAAAAAACTGCTTGAAGTTATACGTCCTTTTTTTTATACCCATCATTTAACTTATATTATTTGACTTATGTTACTTATACCAAAGTCATCGCATGACTCAAGTTCTCGTTTTCCGTTTCAGATTTAGAAATTATGCATAACATTATTAACATTCATTCAAGACTAGAACCATTTCTTATTAGCAGTCAACATGATCGACTGCGTCATTGACAGCTTCGACAAGTTAATCCTACCAACCCTGAAGAAAAGCACTGCTATACGTTTTCTTACTTAAAAAAAAAGAACCACCATTCGGTATTAACTGAGCTATCTCAGTCGAAGCAGAAGGTCAAAACATCTGGATTCAAACAACTAATTTCAGATAAACGACAGGATAGGAGTTCACCAACAACATTCAAAACACATTCGTTTGATAAAGTCTGATTCCTGATTCTAACTCATCAAATCAAATGCTTTCGTTTTACACGCATAATGAAAACATTTTACGCAATTTTTATCTTGGCAGCTTTATAGTGTGGTTTGTTTTTAAACGTTTTTAGCTGTTCTGTCCCCATGTCAACCTTGTTAAATAAACCTATTTTAAACGTGATTTGCATGCATATAAAACCTGCTCTCCGAAGGACTTATTTCTATTAGCATGCGGTGAATCAGGTAAAAAACTGGCCTTCGGCTTAATTTACTTATAATACGAACTGAATAAAACACATGTGATCATTAAACACCAAAAGAATTGCACTGAACCGCCAAAGAAACTGGTATGCGCATGCGTATTAAAACACAGGCAAAATACGACGCTGCGGTCGGCAATGCATAAATAAGACAAGGGTTTGGTGCTGTTGTTGATCGGTTACTACTGTTACCATGGCAGTTTATCAAAATTTAAGTTCAAATGGTTCAAATGGCTCTGAGCACTATGGGACTTAACTTCTAAGGTCATCAGTCCCCTAGAACTTAGAACTACTTAAACCTAACCAAAGGACATCACACACATCCATGCCCGAGGCAGGATTCGAACCTGCGACCGTAGCGGTCGCGCGGTCGCGCGGTTCCAGACTGTAGCGCCTTTAACCGCTTGGCCACCACGGCCGGCAAAATTTAAGTGAGTTTGCACGTGGTGTTATGGTCGGTGCGGCTCGTGGAACATTCTTCCCAGTTTAAACACTTCCGCTGGTCAGCACACTGCTCAGACATGAACATTATTGAGCATATATGGGATGCCTTCCAACCTGCTGTTCAGAAGAGATCGCCACCCCCTCGTACTCTTACGGGTTTATGGACAGACCTGCAGGATTCATGGTGTCAGTTTCCTCCAGCACTACTTCAGACAATATCTAGTCCATGTTGCGGCACTTTCGCGTACTCGCGGGGGTCCTACACGATATTAGGCAGGTGTACCAGTTTCTTTGGCTCTTCAGTGTATGTTCCAGGCCACCATTTCCGAGGAGGCTGAAACTGAGGAGTGTATAGCTGACGGCATTATGGGGAGATTGATAGAAACTTTACCACTCGTACTGAGACAGTATTTTCGTCTGCAACCATTTTAACATGACAAACTGATGCCAATCTTTTGGTATTCGAACCATTGATGGTTTTTTATTTATTTATTTATTTATTGTTCCGTGGGACCACATTATGGAGAAGTCTCCATGGTCATGGAACGAGTCAAAACATGAAATAATAACACGATTGTAGAAACAGATAAAATTAAATATAAGAAACATATTCAGGCGACAAGTCGTAAGTTTAAATAAAGAAAATCAACAATGTAACACTAGAATTTGCTTAATTTTTTAGCTCTTCCAGGAGCTCCTCGACAGAATAGAAAGAGTGAGCCATGAGGAAACTTTTCAGTTTAGACTTAAAAGTGTTTGGGCTACTGCTAAGATTTTTGAGTTCTTGTGGTAGCTTATTGAAAATGGATGCAGCAGAATATTGCACTCCTTTCTGCACAAGAGTCAAGGAAGTGCATTCCACATGCAGATTTGATTTCTGCCTAGTATTAACTGAGTGAAAGCTGCTAACTCTTGGGAATAAGCTAATATTGCTAACAACAAACGACATTAAAGAAAATATATACTGTGAGGGCAATGTCAAAATTCCCAGACTATTGAATAGGGGTCGACAAGAGGTTCTCGAACATACACCACACATAGCTCGAACAGCCCGTTTTTGAGCCAAAAGTACCCTTTTTGAATCAGAAGAATTACCCCAAAAAATAATACCATATGACATAAGCGTATGAAAATATGCTAAGTAGACTACTTCTCGTGTTGAAATGTCACTTATTTATGATACTGTTCTAATGGTAAATAAAGCAGCATTTAGTTTCTGAACAAGATCCTGAACATGAGCTTTCCACAACAGCTTACTATCTATCCGAACGCGTACGAACTTGAACTGTTCCATCTTGCTTATAATATGCCCATTCTGTCTGATCAAAATATCAGTTCTTGTTGAACTGTGAGTTAGAAACTAAAAACTGAGTCTTACTGTGATTTAGCATCAAATTATTTTCCACAAGCCACGAACTTATTTCATGAACTACATTATTTGAAAATGTTTCAATATTACACACAAGATCCTTCACTACCAAGCTGGTGTCATCAGCAAACATAAATATTTTTGAATCACCTGTAATACTAGAAGGCATATCATTTATATAAATAAGAAACAGCTGTGGCCCCAGCACCGACCCTTGGGGAACGCCCCACTTAACAGTGCCCCATTGGAACTGAACATCACTACCACTCTCAATATTGCGGAGAATTACCTTCTGCTTTCTGTTCTTAAAGTAAGAGGCGAACCAATTGTAAGCTACTCCCCTTACTCCATAATGGTCCAACTTCTGCAGTAATATTTTGTGGTCATCACAGTCAAAAGCCTTCGTTAGATCAAAGAAAACACCTAACGTTCGCAACCTTTTATTTAATCCGTCCAAAACCTCACAGAGAAAAGAGAATATAGCATTTTCAGTTGTTAAGCCATTTCTAAAACCAAACTGTACATTTGACAGCAAATTATGTGAATTTAAATGCTCCAGTAACCTCGTATACACAACCCTCTCGAGAACTTTAGCAAACACCGATGGCATAGAAATAGGTCTATAATTGTCAACATTATCCCTGTCTCCCTTTTTATAAAGTGGCTTCACTACCGAGTACTTTAATCGGTCAGGAAACCGACCACTCCTAAAGGAAAAGTTACAGATATGGCTAAGAACTGGGCTAACATACATAGAACAATACTTCAGTATTCTGCTAGATACCCCGTCATATCCATGAGAGTTCTTGGTCTTTAGTGATTTAATTATTAACTCAATCTCCCTCTTGTCAGTATCATGGAGGAGCATTTCAGGTAACAGTCTCTGAACACTTTTTTCTACGAGCGCTATATGATTCCCTGTTGGGACTAGGTTTCTATTTAGTTCACCTGCTATATTCAGAAAGCAATTATTAAATACTGTACATATATGCAACTTATCAGTAACACGGACATTCCCACTACGCACTGATTCTATATCCTCGACCTGTCTCTGCAGACCAGCCACTTCCTTTACGACTGACCATATGGTTTTAATTTTATCCTGAGACTTAGCTATTCTAGCTGCATACCACATACTTTTTGCCTTTCTAATAACTTTTTTAAGCACCTTACAATACTGTTTGTAATGGGCTGCTGCATTTAGATTGTGACTGTTTCTAACGTTTTGATATAATTGCCACTTTGTTCTACAAGATATTCTTATCCCTTTAGTCAGCCACCCAGGCTGCCTGTTTGTGCTAGTACCCTGTTTTGAACGTTCTAACGAAAAGCAACTTTCAAAGAACACGAGAAAAATTTTGAGGAAAGCATTATATTTATCGTCTACTGTATCAGCACTATAAACATATTGCCACTCTTATTCCCTGATAAGGTTTACAAAGGTCTCTACAGCAACTGGATCAGCTTTCCTAACAAGTTGATAACTATATTTAACATGTGTTGCAGCACAAAAATCTTTTAGAGTTAAAATTTGTGCATCATGATCTGAAAGGCCATTCACCTTTTTGCTAACAGAATGCCCTTTTAGTAATGAGGAATGAACAAAAATATTGTCTATGGTTGTTCTACTGTTCCCTTGCACTCTCGTTGGAAAGAATACGGTTTGCATAAGATGTATATGAATTAAGGAGGTCTACCAGCATCCTCTTCCTTGCATAATCACTTATACAATTAATACTGAAGTCACCACATATAACTAACTTTTTGTATTTCCTATAAAGTGAACCAAGAACCTCCTCTAGCTTTAGCAAAAATGTTGTGAAATCGGAGTCTGGGGATCTATAAATAACAACAGTAAGAAGTTTAGCTCCACTAAATTTAACCACACCTGTACAACATTCAAACACCTTTTCAGTGCAGTACTTTGAAACATCAATTGACTCAAATGGGATACCGTTTTTCACATACATGGCTACTCCCCCACACCGCAAAGAACTCCTAGAAAAGCTGCCAGCCAACCTGTATCCTGGCAAAGGAAGCCTCTGAATTATCTCCTAATTTAAGAAGTGTTCAGATATACCAATAATTTCAGAGCCAACATCTATAAGCAGTTCACTAACTTTATCTCTAATACCTTGTATATTTTGATGAAATATACTAATTCCCTCATTAATCGGATACCTAAGCTTTGTCGAAAGTGGTTTCTTTGTTAGAGAGAGTTCCCTTAAGCAGAAATACCTATCAGCTGACCTCAATCTAAAAAAGGTACAGCTCTAACACCCACAACTACCGGAATTTTCCCACCACCCCCACCTATGCTGTCCCCTATAAGCTTTGCAAACCTCACCTTTCCACACCTGTTGAGGTGCAGGCCATGTGTAGTGAAACCCGTCCTGCTGATAGACTCCACCGACACCACTGAAATGTGACTCACGCCTTCTGTCACCAGCGCACCCGCAAGTCTCATGTTATTACGCCTGACGGCTGTATTAAGATGAGGCCGATCGTGACGCTGAAACAGTTCCACGAAATGCACATTCGTGTTGCCAGTCTGAGTGGCTATCTTTTCCAGGTCACCATCTATGTCATACTCCCCATCCCTGTCAATACTATTACCAGCCCCACCCACAATCACTACCTGATCCTCTTTAGTAAAATCCCTACATAACCCCCCTATGTTAACAGTCACCTGAGCCAATCCTGCATTAGGCTTCACAATGCTGGTGACCTGGTACTCACTCGCCAACACTTCCTGCAACTGCTGGCCTACACCTCTACCATGAGAACTACCTAACAGCAGAACCTTCTTCTTTCTCTTAGACTTTGCAACTGTCCTAGCCACCGTAACTGCTGAAGCCTGCTGCATACTTCCTACATCTACAGCTACTAGAGATTCCTCTCCACTAGACTCTGACAGTTGGTCATATCTATTGCAAACACCAATAGTAAAACTATCTGAAAATCTCCTTCTCCTAGCAGATTTCTTGCCAACAGCAAGGTGTTTTCGTCATTTGTTTTTACTGGAGCTGCAAGTGAAAAAATTACAAACATTACATAAAGCATTTTTAGTCATTCAATAGCTGCGCAACGGTAATATAATCTAAGCTATCAAAAGAAGGTTTAGGCTCGCAACACTTGACAAACAGGACGATGTCAAAAACTTAAGTATATCCAGAGAAGTTGGCGATTTGGAAACTTACAAAATTGTATTCATAGGGGGCTCGTTTGCATCTTCAAAGGTAGATTCAAAAATTCATTTGATGTTTTGTATTCGTTATCATAAAAACTGATGCAACTTCTGGGTCATAACGTCACAATGAGCAGATAACTCCCCTCAGAAAGTACCAACGCCAAATCTAATCCAGGAAAGAACATCAAGTATTCAACGAAACTGAAAAAGGAGGCACCCTGTCACTTTTCTCTTTCGCAAGGCTTGGCGTGGCATTTAAAGAATGTTTTCATGATGGACGTTATTCCTTAGAGACAGAATCTGTCAGGTGTATACTGTCAGACTTCATTGTTTTGACTGAAAAAAAGCAGTTTCCTTGCGGTTAAACAGTTTCGAGAAGTTTTTGTAATTAATGGAAAGACTACAGGTGCCAGTTAATCTCTTTATTCTTTTAATAATAAAACATTCTTTGTTAACTGGCTGCCATCAGTAGCTGGGCATTTGTTACACGGAAATCTAAACAGATACAAAAATTAGATTCTATAGTTAGCAAGAAGTTCCGAAACAGGTAAAAAATATAGCATTGTCTTTACTTGTCGAGCAGCAGCTGCAAGATATTACAAAATATGACAGATAAAATTTAGTTTCACAATCTGCGTTCGTGTAAGTAATTTCGAAAGCACCGTTATCTCTTGCTTTTCTGTCTTGCGGGCTGAAGTGTGCCTTTCTTGCTTGGCCACTGTCCCACAATGTTTCGCATCGCAAGACTTACGATTGTTTCCTTTTTGCGCTGGCATTCCCACTCCCTTTAATGGTATCACAGAGTCGATTAAGAGGCCATTAGAGACTAAGTAAGCTGTGTGGCAAGTAATTAGCATTCGTGGATCCGAAGATAAACAGCATTACAGCGACCGGGTGTTACTGACAAGGAAGGAATATTAAGAATTAGCATCCCGTCGATGAGGTCATTAGAGACAGAACATAAGCTCCATTGTGGAAGGTTGTGGAAGAAATGAGCCGCGTCCTTTCAAAGAAACCATCCGGTATTCGCTCTTCAACGATTTACGAAAATCAGGAAAAGTTAAATCTGAATGGATAGACTGGGATTTGAACCGGCGCCCTCCTGAATATGATTACAGTGTCTCACCACTTCGCTCGAGTACAAAAGAAGAAAGGTAAATCGCAACTAGCGCTTCACTCAGCACGATGCCGTCAGTCGCATAAAACCTCATATGATTTGGCCCAGATGTTGCCGTCTATTAGACTACACACGTACACTGAGGTGACAAAAGTCACGGGATACCTCCTAATATCGTGTCGGACCTCCTTTTGCCCAGCGTAGTGTAGCAACTCGACGTGGCATGGACTCAACGCTTCGTGGAAGACCGCACCAGAAATACTGAGCCAAGCGGCGTCTATAGCCGTCCATAACTGCCGGTGCAGGATATCGTCCATCAGCTGACCTATCGATTATTTCCCATAAATTTTCGATGGGATTCATTTCGCGTCTGGGTGGTTAAATCATTCACCCGAACTCCAGATTGAGATTTTGGAAGGTAGGAGACGAGATACTGGCAGAAGTAAAGCTGTGAGTACCGGGCGTGAGTCGTGCTTCGGTAGCTCAGATGGTAGAGCACTTGCCCGCGAAAGGCAAAGGTCCCGAGTTCGAGTCTCGGTCGGGCACACAGTTTTAATCTGCCAGGAAGTTTCATTCACTCGAACTGTTCACAACGTTCTTCAAACCAGTCGTGAACAATTGTGGCCCGGTGACATGACATTGTTATTTGGGAACATGAAGTCCATCAATGGCTGCAAATGGTCTTCAAGTAGCCGAATTTAATCGTTTCCAATGATCGTTCAGCCCGACCCCAGGACCCAGTCCGCTCCATGTAAACACACTCCACACCATTAGGAAGCAACCACTAACTTCCACAGTGCCTTGTTAATAACTACGGTCCATGGCTTCGTGGAGTCTGGTCCACACTCTTACCAACTGAAATTGTGCCTCATCTGACCAGGCCATGGTTTTCCTCACCTAGGGTCCAAACGATATGGTCACGAGCCCAGGAGAGGCTCGCGTTTTTTCAACAGTTGTTGACAAATATGATAATCCAGATCTGAAATTATCTCCATCAACAATGTTTTCAGACTTTAAAGAAAGCATTGTGAAAGCTGTATCGAGTCTGGACTAGAAGTAAGACTAGAAAGATGTAAATTTCCTCCAGCGCAGAGCTGATGACGAAAGATACGAACGTACAGACTTGCACAGGACTACTAATCCAGAAATGAAATCACCATGTTTCTGTCTTACAAAGTTTTGTACATGTCTGCGCGTTCAGAGACCGTGAATAGTTACAATCGAAAGAGAAACAGCCCTCGGCCACTATTTTTAACATACTAACCTGGTTTCAACACTGCTAGGAGTGTCTTCTTCAGAATTTAAAACAAAGAATGGTCTATATTCTATAACATGGTCACAGAATAATGACTAAAAACGTATGATAGGGTATAAGTACGGAATCATCGTAAAAGACTGACAGTACTTATATGTCATTTATAAAATAATAAATATGCCAAAAGGGCATTAGTCACAAAGATATTTAAGATAGTGGCTCGCCATCACAGTTTTCTTTATCTTAAATATCTTTGTGACTAATGCCCTTTTGGCATATTTATTATTTTATAAATGACATATAAGTACTGTCAGTCTTTTACGATGATTCCTTACTTATACCCTATCATACCTTTTAGTCATTATTCTGTGACCATGTTATAGAATATACACCATTCTTTGTTTTCTGGATTCTGATATGGTTGGTGACTGTTTTCTTGAGGGCTTAGCGATTCCTGTGTCTGTAAAACTACAAACGTTTCATGACTACATAGACGAAAACGCAATTCTTCCACCATCCATGAGGGCATAACTAAGTTGCAATAGACAGCATCACCAATGTTTTCCTATGGGTCTTTAGGCACATTTCCTCTGGTATTTCTGCAGATATTAGCAATTTAGTTTTTATAATGTGTACCTGGAGTCAGCCCAAACAATTACTACTCATCACATTTTACAAACGACGCCCAGTGTCGACGGAAGCGTCGGTTTGTTCCATTACAAACAAACTAATTTTTAAATCGGGAACCGTTTGACTGATAGGTCCCAATTTAATGTAGTGCAATATTCGTTTTATCGACAGGCATTAATAGGAACAGTAAAACACGAAGAATAACCAGTATTCAAATGTTTCAAATGGCTCTGAGCGCTATGGGACTTAACATCCGAGGTCATCAGTTCCTTAGACTTAGAACTACTTAAACCTAACTAACCTAAGGACATCACACACATCCATGCCCAAGGCAGGATTCAAACCTGCGACCGGAGCAGCAGCGCGGTTCCAGGCTGAAGCGCCTAGAACCGCTCGGCCACATCGACCGGCTATACCAGTAATCCGTCAGCGACAGCATCGTCTGATTGCTAACGCCTCGCAGCAGAGCTGCTCAATCGTTGCTAGAGTACTGTTTATTCTCCATGTTTTACTGTCCCTATTAATACTTTACGATAAAACAAATATCTCACTATACTACTTTGGGACCGTTCTGTTGAATGGGCACATAAAATTCCGATTTAAGAATAATTTTCTTTGTAACGGGAAACAAACTGACGCTGTCCGTCGAAACTGGGCGCTGCATTTGTTGGGGCTGACTCCAGCTACAAATTCCAAAACTGAACTTGCAAATATCTGTTTAAACACCAGAGAAAATGCGCCCGGTGGCCCATAGGAGAGACACACAACGTGTATATAGCTTTTATGAGGCAGTATTCACTACGATACTAAGTTTGCAACCATTACTCAGAAATGAAGAAAAAGGAAATGTCTTGTCAGACTTTAAAATTCGCGAAGCAGCAAGTGGCGACCTTAAAATCTGGAAAAATTACAATTATGCAATATGTGAAATTAGTTTCCGATAAAATAAAACCTGCAAGTACAAACTAAAATGAAAAAGTCATTTTTAAAGATGGCCATACATAGTAGGCTAATGGGAGAAATTTTTTTAAATATATTCCAAAATACAAAAAAAATGTAAAATTGAAACGGCTTTGGCGTGAGAGTCAGTTCGCCTCCAACTGATGCACCCTGGGTAACGCTGAGCAAACAGGTACAAAAATCATTAATTCACATTTAAGCATCAGAGACTCACGTTCCTTCGACCTCGACAAGTAAGATAATCACGGCCTTTTTCCTTGTTACTTACGAAAAATGCGAAGAACGTTTTACAGCTTCGGTTAGAAGTACGTATGTGACCACCTGACTTGAACGGGAGGACTGGGTCCCATCCCTGATCTAGGGAGGCGCGTGTCCTACACCCGTAGACACAGAGCCGCATATGAAGGCTTAAGAAAGGTTTTCAGAATTTCCGGAGTATGTCCTCGGAATGACACCGGTCTCTGGCAGCTAGGCAGTGGGATGTAGCTGCAAGCTTAGTGTCTGAACTGGTTCCAGCTCACCTTGCGCCAGCTCCCGGGACCAGTTACAGACTTGTTGACTGTCTTTTCAGTCAGTTCCGTGGCTCTCCACCACTCTTTACGACGTAGCTAACCACGCTGCCAAGCGACTGTCTTCATAATAGGTGAGGTTCAATGGCACATCACTGTGAATAACTGGAAAGAAGACACTGTCTTTCCTAGTCCAACTCTGAGCCGGAAGTGGTCATTGGTTTGCTGGATCCTGCCTACTGAAAGTGTCGATGAATTTGAACTGATCAAGGACTGGGACACTAAAAACGCACAGTGCAGTAACGACCGACCTTCCTACGAAAAGAAAACAGTGAATTGAGATACAGGGAGTGGACAAAAATGTGGGAGCACTGTGTTGGAACATAAATGCAGGTGCTAGTCAAGCCTGCAGGTGGCGCTGTTGTATCTGACTTCGAACGGCACCTATACAATGGCCTCAGCACCATGCAAGTGTCAGTTATGGTCAGAACAGTGTTCTGTGTAGCTGTGAGTGCATTATGTCGCTAATAAGTAAATTCGAACGTGGGCAGTGCTTCCGTAAACAAGGTAGCCTAGTGTTTCGTGTTACGAGAGCCACCGTATCGAAGATTTATATCACATGCAGTGGAAGCGGTGTAATATTGTCCGCTAAGGCACAACGCTGACGAAAGCCTGTTGAGTGGTCGTGACGGACAGTCACTGAAGAGGATTGTGATTTTTTTTTAAAAAAAAAGGGTATAACACTAGCCTCTCGTTACAAGTCACTCTTCCCTAACAACCCAACCTGCTATTCCTGTCCTGGGAAAAGTCACGTATAACGCTAACTTGCCATGAAACAAGCTACTGTTACCCTCTGAGAGGATTTTGAAATTTTGACCGCGCTTGTGTCTAATGGATAAAGGTAGCGGACTATAATTTTGAATATGGTGAAATTAACGGAAAAACTAAACAGACTTCAACCTTCGGAGTTAATGAAAGTGGTAAAATTCATATCTTAATGAAAAAAATGAACGGTCGCCAGCCCAATTGGGCACATTAATTTGGAAATACATCTTTAAGAAAATTGAGTATTGGTTGTTGAAGTTACTTTCATTGATATTTCCCTCTGAATAGCACACAGGATACAAACTGACACAGGGCACTCTGAGCTGTGTGTAGCAGCAGTTACCAATAATGCCCAGTAGTCATAGAAAGCAAATTTGCACCAAGCTCATACTAATCACAGCTACGCTCAAGATCATTACTTAAACCAGTACTGAAATATTACCCCATGAAGTGCGGAACTGAATTTCGACATGAGAAGCTTCTATATAAACTGACATATAAAACAAAAATAAAGATAAATAATATCATCATTATACTGTTTATATTCCTATATATATATATATATATATATATATATATATATATATCAGATTTCCTTAGCAGCAATATTAGTCCAATTATCTTTCTAATATGTGAAGAATATGATGGGGACCCATAAACCAGTATAGTGTCACTAGTCAAAATCTATGATTATTTCAGCAGAAAAGACTAATTCAAACAAAGCTAATCCTTAACTTCACTTGGAATAGTTTATATTTTACTTTTCACGACAAAATATTCAACACTGAGCTCAATTAACTAAAAAACGTATTTGCCTTTTCTATCAGCTGTGAAGCAGGTATTTTAGGATTGGATTGTTTGAGGGAAGAGACCAAACAGCGAGGTCATCGGTCTCATCGGATTGGGGAAGGACGGGGAAGGAAGTCGGCCGTGCCCTTTCAAAGGAACCATCCCGGCATTTGCCTGGAGTGATTTAGGGTAATCACGGAAAACCTAAATCAGGATGGCCGGACGCGGGATTGAACCGTCGTCCTCCCGAATGCGAGTCCAGTGTGCTAAAGGTATTTTAGAAAATAACATTTACACAATCTGGCACTGTATTCTTGCAAAACTATGCTTTGCAATAAACTGAGAGTACTTAAGCAAAATCCTATCTGACTTCACTGCTTCACTGCTACTTCTTTCACATTTGACAAAAAGAAACCACTTTGTAACACTTGAAAGCAAAAATAGTTCACTTAAAACAGGATACTCGGTTTTAGTAACACTTAGGAGAGTACCCTGTATAGGTTCGTGATCAGGATAGAATATATTGTTCCGAACACAGATTTATAGCATTTGGATTATTATTAAAATCACTCACACAAATTAACTGCTCCATGCCCTTATACATATCTGGATGTACGAAGTTAATGAAGCCGTGGCGAAGTTTATGGTGCCAAGCGACATGGCGGCTAACTGTACTCACGGTTCTTGACGTTCGAATGCTCTATAAAATCTCTTCTTGGCGTCGAATTTTCAATATATTAGAGCCATTCCTTTTTGCCGAGAATACCAAACAATAGCCAGAGTCACATCCGAGACAAAAATCCCTTGCAAAGCACCTTCCAATTGCCTCTCTTGGCACCGTCGAAGTGCACCGTGCTAAGGCTGGCCACTTACTACGTATCGTTCCCACCAAGGAGCCGCCCAGTCCGACCGCCAAAACCACCTTTTACATCGCGCCATGCCACTTTCGTTGCGGAGGGGCTTCACTACACTACACCATTAGACTTCTTGAGGATCGAAAACATTCGAGCAATACTCAGGAAAGTACGAATAACTTATGTAAGCACTCGCCTTTATAAATGAGTTACACTTTCGTAGAATTCTCCCAATAAACGGAAGCTGACCTTTCGCATTCCCTGCAGCTGACCTTAGTGTTAGTTTCCTTTCATATCGCTTTGCAACGATGCGCCTAGATGCTTAATCGACGTGACTGTGTCAAGCACCACATTCGAATACTACGGAATTGTTTTTCCTACTTATTTACATTAGCTTACATTTTTCTACGTTTAGGGCAAGCTGCCACTCATCACACAGACTAAAAATTTTGTCTCAGTCAGCCTGTATGCTCCTACTGTCAGTCAACGACGGCACCTTCCCATACACCAAGGGCTGCCACAGCTAGCTGGCACCTTGTCGGGACACTCTGAGATGGTTGTGTAGAAATGAAGTAAAAAGTTTATTTAATGTAATTATTTTTGATTTAGAACACAATTACATGGAACTTGTTGCAGAAGAAGTAGTTGGTACATCATATTTTTTCGGAAGATTTCACTTTTTTCAGCAAGTCTTTTTATCCTTTTATGTATTTAGAAAATGTCACGTTAAGTCAGCTTGTAGTTAAACTCCACTGTAAGATTGATTCCACAGTCCGCGGTAGCAGACGATTTATTTCATCAATCCACTGCGCCGACATCAGCGAAAATACTCTTTCCACAGTGGCGTTATGTGCATGGAAAACATATATGTATAATTTTAGCAGTTGGCATTTTCGTTCAGGATTTTCTGTTCCCTTAAGAAAATAAATCCACCTTACTTCCACGGAGTGTTTAGACTTCCATTCTTCGAAGTAACGCTTGGTTTCTAAAAAGCTCTTCACGTACTTCTGAAACTATTATTGCCTGAAATTTTCACAACATTTTAGTCAGTATATAATAGTGTCTTCAATCATCACCCAATCTGGTGTTTCAGATAGCGTCATCCAATCAAATACTTGACATTTATTAAAAGAAATGCTACTTTGGTGAAAAACATTTTGCCGGCCGCGTCGATGAAGCCCTCCGAAGCTGGTGCTGGTATTGTCTCCACAGAAAGCGATTAATTGTTTAATGGAATTTGCTGTTGTCTGAAAACATCTACACAAAACTTTGCAATTGTCTCCGATGTTTCGTTACTCAGCGAACCAAAATTCAACAACTTATGTTGGATTCCGTCAGTTTCAGTAAAGTATTGAACAACTAAAGGTCTATATCTCTGACATCGATCTGTTGTAGAATTTTAGAAAATGTTTTTTGTTCGCGTATCATGTCCTTTCTGGAAACCCAGAATCTACTCTGTAGGAATCAACATGGATTCCGGAAACAGCGATCGTGTGAGACCTAACTCGCTTTATTTGTTCATGAGACCCAGAAAATATTAGATAGAGACTCCCAGGTAGATGCCATTTTCCTTGACTTCCGAAGGCGTTCGATACAGTTCCGCACTGTCGCCGATAAACAAAGTAAAAGCCTACGGAATATCAGACCAGCTGTGTGGCTGGATTGAAGAGTTTTTAGTAAACAGAACACATCATGTTGTTCTCAATAGAGAGACGTCTATAGACATTAAAGTAACCTCTGGCGTGCCACAGTGGAGTGTTATGGAACCATTGTTTTTCACAAATATAGTTCGGAAGTTCCGTTCGGCTTTTCGCGGATGATGCTGTAGTATACAGAGAAGTTGCAGCATTAGAAAATTGCAGCGAAATGCAGGAAGATCTGCAGCGGATAGGCACTTGGTGCAGGGAGTGGCAACTGACCCTTAACATAGACAAATGTAATGTATTGCGAATACATAGAAAGAAGGATCCTTTATTGTATGATTATATGATAGCGGAACAAACACTGGTAGCAGTTACTTCTGTAAAATATCTGGGAGTATGCATACGGAATGATTTGAAGTGGAAATGATCATATAAAATTAATTGTTGGTAAGGCGGGTGCCAGGTTGAGATTCATTGGGAGAGTCCTTAGAAAATGTAGTCCATCAACAAAGGAAGTGGCTTACAAAACACTCGTTCGACCTATACTTGAGTGTTGCTCATCAGTGTGGGATCCGTACCAGGTCGGATTGACAGAAGAGATAGAGAAGATCCAAAGAAGAGCGGCGCGTTTCGTCATAGGGTTATTTGGTAACCGTGATAGCGTTACGGAGATGTTTAGCAAACTCAAGTGGCAGACTCTGCAAGAGAGGCGCTCTGCATCGCGGTGTAGTTTGCTGTCCAGGTTTCGAGAGGGTGCGTTTCTGGATGAGGTATCGAATATATTGCTTCCCCCTACTTATACCTCTCGAGGAGATCACGAATGTAAAATTAGAGAGATTAGAGCGCGCACAGAGGCTTTCAGACAGTCGTTCTTCCCGCGAACCATACGCGACTGGAACAGGAAAGGGAGATAATGACAGTGGCACGTAAAGTGCCCTCCGCCACACACCGTAGAGTGGCTTGCAGAGTAGAAATGTAGATGTACGGAACATCTTTTCAGCCTTGTGGTTCGGTGCATCGGCGCCTATGCCGTAAAATGAAACTTCTTGCAATTGTTTTATGCATTCGGAGATAGAGTGTGGTGCGAGAATATGTTTAACGATCGCTGTAGCTTACAGCGACTTCGGAGTTAGGATACACTGTGGCACTCAGTTTTACGGTACAATAAAGAGAACTGAAGGACTGATGATGCTTAACTTTATAAGCTGTTGTTATTTGCCGGCCGTTGTGGCCGAGCGGTTCAGCCGGCACGGTAGCTCAGCGTGTTCGGTCAGAGGGTTAGCTGCCCTCTGTAATAAAAAAAAACTGAGTGAATGGATCAATAACGAACTTCAATGGGCGTCAGGGGACGTCCGACACGAACAATTGCAACGAACTACACTCCTGGAAATGGAAAAAAGAACACATTGACACCGGTGTGTCAGACCCACCATACTTGCTCCGGACACTGCGAGAGGGCTGTACAAGCAATGATCACACGCACGGCACAGCGGACACACCAGGAACCGCGGTGTTGGCCGTCGAATGGCGCTAGCTGCGCAGCATTTGTGCACCGCCGCCGTCAGTGTCAGCCAGTTTGCCGTGGCATACGGAGCTCCATCGCAGTCTTTAACACTGGTAGCATGCCGCGACAGCGTGGACGTGAACCGTATGTGCAGTTGACGGACTTTGAGCGAGGGCGTATAGTGGGCATGCGGGAGGCCGGGTGGACGTACCGCCGAATTGCTCAACACGTGGGGCGTGAGGTCTCCACAGTACATCGATGTTGTCGCCAGTGGTCGGCGGAAGGTGTACGTGCCCGTCGACCTGGGACCGGACCGCAGCGACGCACGGATGCACGCCAAGACTGTAGGATCCTACGCAGTGCCGTAGGGGACCGCACCGCCACTTCCCAGCAAATTAGGGACACTGTTGCTCCTGGGGTATCGGCGAGGACCATTCGCAACCGTCTCCATGAAGCTGGGCTACGGTCCCGCACACCGTTAAGCCGTCTTCCGCTCACGCCCCAACATCGTGCAGTCCGCCTCCAGTGGTGTCGCGACAGGCGTGAATGGAGGGACGAATGGAGACGTGTCGTCTTCAGCGATGAGAGTCGCTTCTGCCTTGGTGCCAATGATGGTCGTATGCGTGTTTGGCGCCGTGCAGGTGAGCGCCACAATCAGGACTGCATGCGACCGAGGCACACAGGGCCAACACCCGGCATCATGGTGTGGGGAGCGATCTCCTACACTGGCCGTACACCACTGGTGATCGTCGAGGGGACACTGAATAGTGCACGGTACATCCAAACCGTCATCGAACCCATTGTTCTACCATTCCTAGACCGGCAAGGGAACTTGCTGTTCCAACAGGACAATGCACGTCCGCATGTATCCCGTGCCACCCAACGTGCTCTAGAAGGTGTAAGTCAACTACCCTGGCCAGCAAGATCTCCGGATCTGTCCCCCATTGAGCATGTTTGGGACTGGATGAAGCGTCGTCTCACGCGGTCTGCACGTCCAGCACGAACGCTGGTCCAACTGAGGCGCCAGGTGGAAATGGCATGGCAAGCCGTTCCACAGGACTACATCCAGCATCTCTACGATCGTCTCCATGGGAGAATAGCAGCCTGCATTGCTGCGAAAGGTGGATATACACTGTACTAGTGCCGACATTGTGCATGCTCTGTTGCCTGTGTCTATGTGCCTGTGGTTCTGTCAGTGTGATCATGTGATGTATCTGACCCCAGGAATATGTCAATAAAGTTTCCCCTCCCTGGGACAATGAATTCACGGTGTTCTTATTTCAATTTCCAGGAGTGTATAACGAACAAAGCGGTTCTAGGCGCTTCAGTCCGGAACCGCGCTGCTGCTACGGTCGCAGGTTCGAATCCTGCGTCGGGCGTGGATGTGTGTGATGTCCTTAGGTGAGTTAGGTTTAAATAGTTCTAAGTTCTAGGGGACTGATGACCTCAGATGTTAAGTCCCATAGTGCTAAGAGTCATTTGAACGATTTGTTGTTATTTCTGCAACAGCTACGAGCAGTTCTTCCTGGGTATCTTCTTTTATCATGAATGTGGAAATAGGCTTTGATGTCGATGCTACCGCGAATCTATTTGTGAGATTCTTCGAACAAATGTGATGCCTCACATCTGCCTGACCTCTTTGAGTTACTGAGATGAAACAGCTACAGATCTCACACAACGCTTCCTGATGCATATCCTCGTAGCGATCGCAATGACAAGACTAATTACAGCATTCACAGAGACTTTATTTCTGTACTGCTTATGGCAATGCAACGGAACGGGCATAATGAGAAAACCCTCTCTCCTGCTCCCAAATATCTCTCATATTCTCTGCTTACATGACATTTGTGAGTCCGCATCTCCCAATCCCACCTCTTTTGCCACCTACAAGTTCGAAAAATAAATGCAGGACAAAAAGAAGCATAGCACCCAAATGACGTTGTCGGATGTCAGTATAGCTTTGTACACGCACACACCTTCGTTGAGTATGTAAATGATAAGCGTTGACATTATTTATGACGGGTGTTTAGCGTTGTTGCCGACCTGGAATGGTATACAAGAGGCGTGAAGAGTGTCAGATATCGAGTTATCACTGTGAATGACACGGAGATGCCTCATGCTGGTACGGGAGACCGTTATCAACATGTGACAGAGTTTTAAACGGGTCCCTTGGTCTGTCTCCCTTTAGCCAGTAGGTCGAATCGTGTGGCCATTCGAAGTGACAGTGACCCGATGTTGGACTGCAAGGGTAAGGAGGGCAAGTATACTCGTCGTCAAGGTTCGGATCGAACACATCTGACCACAGCAAGGGAAGATCGCCGTATTGTGCACCACGCACATCGTCACACCTTCACATCTGCGCCTGCCGATACAGGAACAAGTAATGGGACTCCCTGCGACAATCTGTGTCATCCCATCCCGTTGGTCGGAGGCTAGCAGCAGCCGGACAACGGAATTACTGTCCCACGGTTAGACTGCCGTTGCTGCTAAGTTTGGAGTGATACCGTAACCAGGAGGCACGAACTCCTGATGGCGTCGCAGTGTGTTCAGCGATGAAGCGCGGTTCTGTACTACTCTGTACTACATCGTGAGCGAGTATGGCGGCGACCTAGAAGGAACACCCATATTTTGGAGAAGCACAGCGATGTTACTTATGCCGGCATGTTGCGTGGAGCCATCGGGTATGACATCATGCCACGGCTGGTAGTGATAGGGGGAAACTGACGGCACAACGGTACGCCAAGGATGTCGTGCGTCCCCATGTGTTACATCTCATGCGACAGTATCGTGGTGTGATTTTTCCACAGGACAGTGCGGATACACGCGCGGCACATGTCTCCATGTACTGTCTGTGTCCTGTTAAGGTACTCCCGCGACCAGTAAGATCGCCAGATATGTCCCCGATAGAATACGTGTGAGATTAGCTGGAACGTTAACTACGTCCCAGTTCCAGTATCCGGAATATCGTCCGCAGCTCGTGGTCTAGTGGCTAGCGTTGCTACCTCTGCATCACGGGGTACTGGGTTCGATTCCCGGCCGGGTTGGGGATTTTCTCTGCCAGGGGACTGAGTGTTTGTGTTGTCCTCCATTTCATCATCATTCTCATCATTAGTGACAGTATCTAGATTGGACCGTGAAAAAAATTAAAATGTGAAAAAATTGAGACTTCGTATCGGCGCTGATGACCGCGCCGTTGAGTGCCCCACAAACCAAACATCATCATCATCATCCGTAATATCAAGTACCAGTTACAGCAGCTCTGGGCCGGCTTGCCTCAGGAAAGGACAGCTTTCCTAACCGAATCAGTGCCAGCATCCGGGCCAGAGGGGTGCATCGTATATTGATAAGTGAGCTCATAATACCATGTGCTTTGTAAATTGGACTCTATTTTGTAATAACTCACATAACGTCGCATGCCCTGTCAAGCCATGAAGTTTAATGTCGTTTCCTCCTCTCCTTCCAGGAGCTTTTCTTCTTGTCAGGCATTGTATAGAAGACCAGAACGAGTGAGTATGCTCTTTTGGAATACGGGGTTTTTGTATAGGAGAGAATTCAGTATGAAACTTTCTAGCAGATTAAAACTGTGTCCCGAGTTCGAGTCTCGGACCAGCACACAATTTTAATCTACCAGGAAGTTTCATATCAGCGCACACTCCGCTACAGAGTGAAAATCTCATTTTGAGAATTCTGTATGTTTCTCAGTTTAAAGAAGTCTTGTTTATCGACGCAAATATTACGAATACCTTAATGTCTAGCTAGGAATGTTCCAGTTATGGTAGAACCAGAAAATAATCTAGCTTGTCCTGTCGACGAGAAATCCGAAAACCGGAAAGTTCTCTATTTACAAGGTGTTGTATATGATGAATGTCGAGTATTCGAATATCACAATCGTTAATAACACTTCGTTTCCCATTTCTGATCGGCAGAAGGAGAATCGTCGGCGGTACTAATGGTACTCCAATGTGTTTTTTCATTTCCTCTTGCTTCCCGCAGACTCATCTTGTAAAGGTTTCGGGTATGCATTCGCTTTCGAAAACAGAAAATTACACTGAAAGGCTTACTTTAAAAAATAATGTCATTGCACCATGCGTACTTTATATGAATCTGGCTACACTGTTCAAGTAACATTTCAAAAAAAAAAAAAAAAAAAAAAGCTCCTAAAATTTCAAGACAATAAATGAATGTCAAAATCAAATGATAAAGAACGGCTTTACTTACTTAATTTTCTATGCATTTTTACAGTTATCGAAAATTCTTTAACTATATTGTAACAAACAGTCAAACTTTTCTTTGGGACTCGCAGTGCAAAATAGTTTTTATTTTAGATATCACACACGATGAGCCGATATGAGCTCAAATAAAACTGCAACAAATTCCAGACAAAATCATAATTAGGACCAAAACTACAAAAATAATAAAAAACAACCGAACTTCCAGACATCACCTATTTATAATGGTAACTATGTAAACATGTTATATCGCTGATCCACCATCATCCAAGCTGTCAATTGAAAAAGGGCATAAATCAAAACCGACTAAAGCCAGATAGGCGTCTCCTGGTACATCTAAGAAGAAACTAATAATTCTACAAAAATACACGACTTGGCACCAACGATATTACATGTAAGGTAAAAACATCAAACGAATGCATTATAACTTTTCTGATCATAACTGCAGATCTTTATATTAAGACCATCACTTACTTACGTACACGTATTTACAGAGCACCTCATGATGGCAGTACGCCGAAATCCACTGACCGTGAGTGATTTATAAAATAACAGCCGTTTAAAGAGCAGTATAGCGGGCTGGTATTTATAAGAATATACTCAAACGATTAAATTCACTAAAAATTAACGTGGTAAAATTTTTAAATTCGAAATTAATAATAACAGGGGCTTATGCTTTATGTGCAAGTCTAGGGGCAGACAGGGGGCTATGTTAGAAGACGTGATTTTTAGGGAAACAGTCAGTCAGCTAGACGCCTGCTGTCTGTGACACGGTGCAAACAAACTTGGCTGTGACGCACAGCAAGCATGCAAAAGTGATTCGTTTCATTTGGTCCACATTTACGTCAGCACGGGCATTGTTTCGAAATGTGCGACATTTGATAGGCCATGTGCACCGGTAGTAAGTATATAATTGCCGATATTTCATGTTTGAAAGAGAATGGGCCACCTTTATAGCCCAATACCATTCATTGCTACTGGATGAAACTGTAAGTACTAACCGGCCAAGAAAAGCGGTTCAAAATTACTATCGTTAGATATCTTGCTGGCGCTCTGTAAGTGTTTAGCGTTGAGAACAACTAGCCAATTAAATAAAAAAAAATATGTGATTATTTTTTGACACACACTTTTATAGTAAAATCCTGTCTCACAATTTTGCAGAAACTTTTTGGGAGTGTTATAAGAAAACTTTCGATTTTTTCGGATAACTACGGTGCATTAAATTATAAACTGATCTAAAACGATGTTTGCAATTTTTAACAGGTTTCTTTACGAATTAAACTATTTTCTATTTATGAGACGATTTACTTTGCAGACTGATACCTGTAAAAAATATATTGCTCCTAATGTAAGAAGTACCATCAGGGTCGCCGACAGTTTGTAGTCGTAAATGTTTTCAGATGTGTATATATGATTAGTTTGGGTTCTCCAGAACAGTTTTCTGAAATCCTCCGCAGTCTCATTTCTGCTTATCACAGCGCTACGTCCTCTCCTGCTGTTCCCATATTAAAAAAAGAACAATTCAAAAACTCACAAGTAGTAACGGCTTTTACTGCATATAGATTTCTGTCTACTAAACAGCTAACCTGGTTCATGGTGTACAATTATAGTTGTAGGATGCCTATCGAACGGTTTCCAGATGGAATTAAAACTTTGGCAAATACAAATGTGGAGGCTTGGGAAATGAAGATAGGCACTTAGCTTTCGCGAAAAATACTTTCAAACATTTAGCTATCCATTCGCGAAAAATACTTTCAAACACTTGGCTATCCAGGCATACCACTCAAAGAGCCTGAAAGATTCAGTTCGCCAGTACAACTCTTCCATTTTCCTGACAGAGGAACTCTTGGATATCTTGCTCTGGTAAAAAGAATATGACGTAGAAAGAACAGCCTTAACCATGGCCCATGTTATTGGTTCGAAAAGGAATATTCCATTTTGCAGCGCACAGCGCTCTGTTATGAAACTTCCTTATACGTTATTCATTTGAAACTAGGCTAACGAGCTGCTCTGCTGGGCTTTAAATACTGAAATACTTCTCCAGTGTTCTCTACACAATGTGCTGTCAAATTTACCTGTTACGTCCTTTACTTTATACATTTTTGAAATTTCTATGAGTTGAATCCAATATGATCAACCGTTGCTAGTGTGTAAAGTTAACTCCTAGTATCATCAGACAGCGCTGTCAGTTTCATAGATTAATTTAAGCACGCTGTTAAAGAAATAACTCTTACATTCGGAAGGAAAACTGCCAGAATTTGAAAGGCAAGCAAAACAACGGCAAACAGAGTTCTTTTTGAAGTACCTTTTTCAAATAGGGAAAAGTGCCCTACTATCGGGTGCCGTTTTTAAATTGAAGATTACCACTAAGCCTGCAGTCTTTAAACTACGGTAAATGTGCTATACTATTACTTGGGAATATTTATATACTAAGCTCGCAAAAATCTTCCGAATATTTTCTCATTCTGTAATAGCAGCACAAAGAATTAAAACGTATAATTTTGACCTCTGGGAAATATGGTTTCTAATTTCGGGTTTCCTAATTACGGGTTGTAAATAAACACCAAAATTTAACGAAAAATCAGTCCAAGTTGCAAAGTAAAAATTTACAACTTGAACTGGTAATTTAATGAATTTGTAGAATAGCCCTTATTCGCAGCAAATGTTTATTTAAAGAAAAAAGATTACTCCATAATTGTCGGTTACTACGCAGACGCTTCTGTCACAAGAAGAAAAAAGGTCAATTGTTGTGCTTTTTGATACAGAGGTCACATTTAAAATCTGTCCAAGTATCATCGTCGACACCTGCACAAAGCCAATGACACCAGTGAAAGCAACCGGTGCACTTAAACCAGGCCTCTTTAGAGGTATCAGATGACCACACTTGGTCGCAGTCTATTCACTCCCGCCCTGTTCATATTCAGATGATGAGTCTTCCAATACGGTTTCATCTACGCTTGAATCGGAGTCTTCGTCACCATGAGCCTGCTGCTTCGTGGCTCTCTGGCTCTTTCTCACGTACAGCTTCCTTTTGGTAGCCTAAGATGTTGAACGTCTATCAGATGCATCGAATGAAGCTCCTGGAGTAGGTTTTGTTGAAGATGGTGTATTTCCTGTAGTTTTGGTACTTGCTTTCTTGCCCTCTTTAGCAAGAAACTGCTCCAAAATCCTTTTTGAAAGTAGATGACGTCAATAATGCTGCTCTATCTGCTCTTTGTGTTGGGCTTGATGGTGGAAATAGAGGAGGCAAGCTTATTCGAAAGCAGAAACGAGTGTTTCTCCCATTCCGTTAACTGTGGTCGACAATAGCCCTGCCGTTGCTTCTGACGCTCTATCAGCATTTGCTGCAGATTGCTGAGGAGGAAAATCCATATGGGAGAAAACCATGGGATCACAAGGTCAGGTCCCACATTTTTATGGTTTTTTATGCCTCAGTCGGTAAAAGCAGAATCCTTATAGGTTCGCTTTCTTGTCCGCCCGTCCGTCTGTCGGCCTGTCCGACAGTTAAAAACCCTTTTTCTCAGGAGCGGTTAGACGTATCAAGTTGAAATTTTCGTCATATACTGAGGTCTATGGTTTCTTCGTGGCGTAAAGCATTGAAGTTTCCAAGTCAATGCAGTCCAAAAATACGGCGATTTATGTAAAAAATTTAATACTCGCAAACTCACTCGTCAAAAGCTATAGGGCACTTCCCCTTAACATAGAATCATGAAATTTGGCAAGAAGCAAGGTTTCACCATCAGTAGTTCTGCATTCAGGCTGAGTGGGTCGCAATGGTGAAGTCAAACATCAGCCAAGAAATGACTTTACTGTTCATATGGCGCGTTTCGGATTAAATCCATCATCCGATATCCAGGAGCGATTACTGTGCGTAGATGTCGCGTTTCACATACAACTGCAAGCGCCATATCTACGTGCAGTAATAGCTCCTGGATATCTAATGATGCATGAATTGGAAATTTGTGGTAAGGTCTTATGGGACCAAACTGCTGCGGTCATCGGTCCCTAAGCCTACACACTACTTAATCTAACTTACCCTATGGACAACACACACACCCATGCCCGAGGGAGGACTCGAACCTCCGACGGGGGGAACCGCACGGACCGAGGCAAGGCGCCCTATATCTGAATTCCGAAACGTGTCATATGAGCAATGAAGTCATTCCTTGCCTGATGCTTGACTTTTACCATTGCGACCCAATCAGTCTGAATGGTGAACTACTGATCATTATAATAGTGGTCGTGTGCCTACTGCATGTCTTTATGTCCCATTTACATTATCGAAATTAAAACGCTCTCGAAAATCTTGGAATCCCTCGGGCCGATATTTTGCCAGTATCGATGTCCACAACAGGCAACAATGGCCGAAATTCTCGATTCCCGGAATGGATGAACTATCTATATACATAATTAAGTTCGTACGGAAACCTCATTGCGCGAGTCCTCCTCGCACGTGGCCAAATTTTGAAACCATTTTCAGCCACTCCAGATGTTGCGGCTGCACAATATGCCCTACCCATGAATGGCCCAACGTCTTTGTTTGTCCAACACTGGATAGGAGCCATCTGGAATAAAATTCAGGACATCTGTTTCTACACCTACATCCATATTCCGCAAGGCCAATTTTCGGATACCCGAAATAGAGCAGTGTATTACTACACTGTATTAGGGACCACCCCTTACTACTATTTCGATGCAACCTAACCTTTACGTTAACGGTGGACAACACAATGTCACATGAAATACCGGTATTTGGAAAGTACGTCTTATCTGGCTTGAGGAATCACTTCCAACTGAACTCCGTAATAAGTGTTCATCTTCGCCACAATGCAAAAACAGCTGTTGAGAACGAAACGTTGATAGCACCACCGCCAAACTCTCAATGGAGTATCAAAATGACCTCCGCTAGTAGGTTGTCGGAGCAGCTACAGATTGCAACACCAAGCACATGATTATATTCAGCTATTCGAAATTAGGCACCTACCCGAAATATGGGCACATTACCCATTATTTTAGAGAAAGAAATACACAATTATCACTGAATTTCACTTTTGTAGCAGTTAAATAATGCATTTCGCGATCCAGAACACATCGACATCATCTGATTCTCTTTAGGTGTTACAAAACATTTCCACCGGTTCTAGTTTCGGGAATGTCTTCTAGAAATTCTAAGAAGTCTTTCAAACATTCTAAACATTTTGCAATGCCCTGTAATCGGAAATGTGACGCTATAGAACGACCTCGAATGTTCCTGAATAGCCTCCACTGTTCTTGAACTGGAAATTCCTGAGGCTATGTTGTCAAGGAAGATTTAAGGCCCGACCGGTCGCGTAGGGTGACAAGCTGAGTGCAAAATTTGTATACAGGATATACCACGAATTGCAGTGAAAACTGAAACGGGCTAAAGTATACGAGGGCGGGAGAGGGGCTTGTGAGCAAAAATGTTCTTGAATGTTAAAGAAGTTTTCGCCCTCAATATATGTAAGTCGAAGCTCGGATCGATTACGTTAATAATAAGCGAAAACTCAAAAGTAAATATCAAGCAAGAAACTCAGGAATTTTTTAAAGGGCATCACTTTCGCTTACGGCCATTGTCAACTGGTACTGCAAAAGATTTTGTTTCAACCCATGTCATTCTTAAAAATCCGTAAGGGCGAAATTGCAATTGTGAAATAAATAATTTCTGCAGTCAATGGCGAATGTGATGCCCTTTTACAAATTCTACGTGATTGCGAACCCCAACCACGAGAAGCTAATAAATATCAGTAATATTTAGTGAATCAGTGATTTTCAGTGTTCAGTACCTAAACGTACAGTATTTGCGCAACACAGAGGAATGAAACAAAAGGTGAAGAACGACAAAGAAAATCTGATTCACAGCGAGAACATTTTTAACGAATCAAAGCAGTTCTCGATTACCGGCAGAAAATGTGTCTATACAAAATAAAAAAATTAAAATCTATCTGCACTCAAATCTAGCGAATGACCAGCTTCCCATGACACAAAAAGTTGAGCAAGATTAGAGAAAAAAAATAAATGACTGCGCAGAGCGGGCTAATACCAACGAGTGGTTCAGCAGTTCCTGGACGACGTAGGTCCATCAGAGTTTTTCAGATATCGACACAGAAAGCGAGATAGGTGGGCTGTGGCCCGTCCAAATGAGACAACCCCTTCTCCAAGTCATCCCAGGTCGGTTACCAGGCAGTAGTGTTGCATGCCTCAGTGGCTACCTGACGATACAGTAACTGACACGTTTTCTACCTCGGGAAAGTAGGAACTGTACACGTTGCGTCACATCAGGCTGAAGCATTTCACACTATCAAGCAAGTTCTACCTAACAACTGTCGAAGCATTATCTACTGACAATCCTCTAACAAGGTTTTACTGCCACAGATATGAAAATGTGTCTAGCAGTTTTAAGATATCGATAGGTGCAGTAGAGTTTTCTTTTGAACTGCAACAGTTATATAAAAACAGTAACAGCTAAAAGCAAACATGGCTTCATTAAAAAAAATTATAGATGTTGTAGACCCATATTACAAGAAAGTAACCTTTTCGTTCGGCCACAAATTTACCAATATATAATTAAAAGTGACTTAAGAAAGAGCAATTCGCCTTCCTCCTACAAAAATCAAATGACTTAGATTCATTTGTATTGCCTTCAAAATGTGAAAATCAGTTTTTGGCACCACAAACTATGTGTACAATGTTTAGGCAAGATGTGTGATATTTACGATGACCGCTAGCGCTATGTTGTTCACATCTGGGAAGGCAGAAAATCTCCTTTGACTGCATACAGAATGACAGAGCCGCCTTGACGTGAATTTCGCTGATAATCTCCCACTTCTTTGTAATCACTACGCCTATGTGTCACGCCCCTCACTACAGACCATTTTAATAATTCACTGTCGAATTATAACCTTCGATATGACACTAAGAATTCGTGGACTGGAAACGTTTTCATGTAAATTCAAGTTCCTCCATTATACGCACTGTCGCTCTCGTCAAACAATGTAATGTTTTACCTTTTTTAAATCCCTTTTTACTTAAATCCTTCCTAATCCTCGACATACGAGGTGCATTCAAGTTCTAAGGCCTCCGATTCATTTTCTAATTAACTACTCACCCGAAATCGATGAAACTGGCGTTACTTATCGACGTAATCGCCCTGCAGACGTACACATTTTTCACAACGCTGACGCCATGATTCCATGGCAGCGGCGAAGGCTTCTTTAGGAGTCTGTTTTGACCACTGGAAAATCGCTGAGGCAATAACAGCACGGCTAGTGAATGCACGGCCACAGAGAGTGTCTTTCATTGTTGGAAAAAGCCAAAAGTCACTAGGAGCCAGGCCAGGTGAGTAGGGAGCATGAGGAATCACTTCAAAGTTGTTATCACGAAGAAACTGTTGCGTAACGTTAGCTCGATGTGTGGGTGCGTTGTCTTGGTGAAACAGCACACGCGCAGCCCTTCCCGGACGTTTTTGTTGCAGTGCAGGAAGGAATTTGTTCTTCAAAACATTTTCGTAGGATGCACCTGTTACCGTAGTGCCCTTTGGAACGCAATGGGTAAGGATTACACCCTCGCTGTCCCAGAACATGGACACCATCATTTTTTCAGCACTGGCGGTTACCCGAAATTTTTTTGGTGGCGGTGTCACAACCGACGAAAAGAAAGTCCCATTCGTGCTGTCGTTGCGCGTCAACATCGCTTGGCAACATGCCACACGGGCAGCCATGTGGTCGTCCGTCAGCATTCGTGGCACCCACCTGGATGACACTTCGCATTTTCAGGTCGTCATGCAGGATTGTGTGCACAGAACCCACAGAAATGCCAACTCTGGAGGCGATCTGTTCAACAGTCATTCGGCGATCCCCCAAAACAATTCTCTCCATTTTCTCGATCATGTCGTCAGACCGGCTTGTGCGAGCCCGAGGTTGTTTCGGTTTGTTGTCACACGATGTTCTGCCTTCATTAGGCCGGGGCCACACGAGCGGATTGTTTCCGCAACGGTCGACGGCCTGCGGCTAGACGCAGAGTCCTGTACCCATGCGGCTAGCTGCGGAATGTTCGTGCGGAGAGCCAAATATCTAGTCATCTATTTTGTCTCGAAAAAAATTGTTTCATGTAAACGAAGGAAAGCTACATCCGTCCATGTAGTTAGTTTCTCATTACAACTTATACTTTTCGTGTAAAAAATTAAAAACCACTGTTTTGGAATTCGTCTGTGTTCTGCGCTACGCAATCTCTCTCATTCGATTGTGAGGAAACTATTCGACGAAAAAAATTTATTTTTACGCGTGTTATAGCCTGATATCACAGCTTGATAACGAACTGGTTTTCTTTTCGCTGCTGCCCATGGTTATCGTGATACATCATAATTAAGTAAAATACAGCGCGTATTTTGAAAAGTTTGCAGTAAAAAATGTCGTCGCTGGCTACTTTGCGTTTGGTGCATTTGAGGTCGTATAATGCTGCGTACGAATTGTAGCTAAGATATCGAAATTGTTTTTAACATTGGAAGGAGAGCCATATCTCTTTCCAGTCTCGAGTAATCGAGTGATATACAGGGTGATTCAAAAAGAATACCACAACTTTAGGAATTTAAAACTCTGCAACGACAAAAGGCAGAGATAAGCACTATCTGTCGGCGAATTAAGGGAACTATAAAGTTTCATTTAGTTGTACATTTGTTCGCTTGAGGCGCTGTTGACTAGGCGTCAGCGTCAGTTGATGCTAAGATGGCGACCGCTCAACAGAAAGCTTTTTGTGTTATTGAGTACGGCAGAAGAGAATCGACGACAGTTGTTCAGCGTGCATTTCGAACGAAGTATGGTGTTAAACCTCCTGATAGGTGGTGTATTAAACGTTGGTATAAACTGTTTACAGAGAATGGGTGTTTGTGCAAAGGGAAAAGTTCTGGACGGCCGAGAACGAGTGATGAAAATGTAGCACGCATCCAGCAAGCATTTGTTCGCAGCCCAGGGAAATCGACTCGCAGAGCTAGCAGAGAGCTGCAAATTCCACAATCAACTGTATGGAGAGTCCTAGGAAAAAGGTTAGTTATGAAACCTTATCGTCTGAAATTGGTTCAAGCACCCGAACGTCAACTACCCGAGGCGATGGATCGGCCGCCAGGCAGCCCGTGACAGAGCACTTCATCACTGGCCTCCAAGAAGCCCTGATCTTACCCCCTGCGATTTTTTCTTATGGGGGTATGTTAAGGATATGGTGTTTCGGCCACCTCTCCCAGCCACCATTGATGATTTGAAACGAGAAATAACAGCAGCTATCCAAACTGTTACGCCTGATATACTACAGAGAGTGTGGAACGAGTTGGAGTATCGGGTTGATATTGCTCGAGTGTCTGGCGGGGGCCATATTGAACATCTCTGAACTTGTTTTTGAGTGAAAAAAAACCTTTTTAAATACTCTTTGTAATGATGTATAACAGAAGGTTATATTATGTTTCTTTCATTAAATACACATTTTTAAAGTTGTGGTATTCTTTTTGAATCACCCTGTATATTGGCGCTTGACCGCAGCTGCCTACGGCGCGCCACGCTCGAGGGTATTCTCGCTCACAATGCAGAGTTGTGCCGCGTTTATTTTCCGCATGTCGTCTATGATTTGCTTTAGGTGTCATTTTTTCTTGTCTACACTGTTTCATTCACGAAACATTAAATAACTATTATCAACACAATTTTAAGAAAGTAAGTAAAGTCGACCTGGTAACTGTTTACCTTGCGATTAAATGACAATATAGACGAGAAAAAAATACACTTTTCATTCTAGTACAGCGCGAAATGTTCTTAGAATGATGATAGTTCGCTTCGTAGCCGCGAGGAGGCCAAGCAAATAGACTGAATTGTTCTCTCCTTCTATTTTTTTTTTTTTTGTTTAATCTGGTAGTCGCGATGGATGCTCGGCACTGTGCAGTAGTGGCATACGTAGGGTTAAAAATACTGAAAAAGAGAAAAATACACCGAAAGTACTGGGTGCATCCAGTGGTGAGCAGTCGGTTGTTGCAAGGAGCGTTTCACGTTATATTTAACGATCTACGAGAGGATGAAATGAAATTTTGTAACTATTTCCGAATGTCTTTCTCAAGCTTCGATGAATTACATCACACGCTTAGAAACGCTTTACAGAAGCAAGACACGAACATGAGACTCGCTATACCTTCAATGGAAATGCTTGCTATAACTTTAAGGTAAGTGAATTCTAATGTGTAAGTATCCTGTCTCAGCCAAAAATTATCTCAGCTAAAATTAAAGAAACCCAGTAATGTCTATCACTAGTTTTAACAACACTTTCATTTCAATTTAAAAAAAAAAGATAATTATTAGGTCAATAAACGAACGAACAAGTTTAATTCTCTTTTCTTTATTAATGAAATGTTACATGTAAATCTGTCTTTTGAGGATAAGAAACATCAATTAACTTTAAATGAAGGTGACAAGAACCCCAGCTGGTCAGCGTACACGTATTTTAATATTCTTACTGCTTCTGAACCAGATTTCTTCACTTTCCTTACTTATTTAACGTAACTTTAAAATCTTTAACATAATTAAATAATGACTAAATATTGAGCGTAATTTTTATACATTTATATCTTTGGTTTTAGGTATTTGGCTACTGGTTGTCACTTAGTTGATCTGCACTATACATACAGAATAGGCAAGTCAACAGCCAGTGACATAGTGAGGAAAGTGTGCTGTGCGATTTGGGGCTGCCTGTGTGACAAGTGTCTGCCTCGGCCGACAGAGGAGGAGTGGAAGAATATTCCCAATGGATTCCAAATCCATTATTCTAAAGGTGGACGAAAAACTTACCAACGGATTTTTTCTCTGTGCTTGAATGATCTGCGAAATCATCGAATAATGCACAGCAGATTTCATGCCATGCTGCATCCTTCTTATGTCTGTCTTTGTATTCCTCGGCCCTTACATCCCAAATACAAGGCCTTTTTTCCATTTCCATTTTCAGAATCTCCATATCTATTTTCTCAATGTCTAGTGGGCACATCGTGGGAGTCACTTTGTAGTCACACGGAACGGAGCACGCAACTGCCTGCTGCAAATGGCCACTCTACTCCGCTCTCAACACTGACTGCTGTCAGCTGGCCCTTCTCCGCACACCTGTCGCACCGCCCGTGTGAAATGCCCAATTGATTCTCATGGCCCATAGCGCTGCGTTTGCCGCAGCGGTTTTCCGTCTCGCTATGGGCGATGCGGCTGGCAAGCGGCAAAATTCCGCAGCCGCAGACGTTCCGCCCCGTGTGAACTGCTGCATCTGCCCCATGCGCCATAGCGGTGCGGTCATTTACCGCGCGTCTGACGTTCCGCAGCTATTCCGCTCGTGTGGCCCCGGCCTTAAACTGTCGCACCCACGAATGCACTTTCGACACATCCATAACTCCATCACCACATGTCTCCTTCAACTGTCGATGAATTTCAATTGTTTTCACACCACGCAAATTCAGAAAACGAATGATTGCACGCTGTTCAAGTAAGGAAAACGTCGCCATTTTAAGTATTTAAAACAATTCTCATTCTCGCCGCTGGCGGTACAATTCCATCTGCCGTACGGTGCTGCCATCTCTGGGACGTATTGACAATGAACGCGGCCTCATTTTAAAACAATGCTCATGTTTCTATTTCTTTCCAGGCCAAAAAAAAAAAAAAAAAATAAATAAATCTGAGGCCTTAGAACTTGAATGCACCTCGTATTTCCGATACTAGCCGGATGTGTTTAGGTGCTACACTAAAATTAAAACGTCGCAGTTCTCTGTACGTGCAGTAAATTTTACTAAGTGGATCGCTGAACATGCGGTTCACTCAATGCAGTGTTAAAATAATAGTAGTGGTGACACTTTTATTGTATATGGGTGTACATACAGTAACTACTTCTCTACGTAATTGTATTTTCATCGCCGGCCGGGGTGGCCGAGCGGTTCTAGACGCTACAGTTTGGAACCGCGCGAACGCTACAGTCGCAGGTTCGAATCCTGTCTCGAGCATGGATGTGTGTGATATCCTTAGGTTAGTTAGGTTTAAGTAGTTCTAAGTTCTAGGGGACTGACGACCTCAGAAGTTAAGTCCCATAGTGCTCAGAACCATTTGAACCATTTTTTGTATTTTCATCGTAGCGGTTCCCGTTTTTGATATAAATTCCTTTCACTTCACGGAAGTATAGTTTTTATCATGAATGGCATTCAAAACTTATCAACCAGTTGCTCTGTTACAGTGGCCGCCTGCCTCCTCCTTCAGGTGGGTTTTTCACGGTCAGCTGCGAATCAGTGAACAAGTGAACCCCACAGATTAGACGGGTATGGTGTTGGGCTGCAAATTTCACGCATTCTGAAAACTAATTTCTACCCGAACCTCAAACGTGGCGCGAGCTTAAGTTTTATCCGTCATTATAAGCAAAGAGTTCTCGAATAAATACAAATGGCGTTCAGATGAGAGAGAGAGAACGCAGCGATGACAGAATTTATCAACGAAACCTATTTTCCAGAACACACATCGCTGAAACCAAAATTTCGCACAAGCTGTTAAGTGAATGAGGTACATAATAAAGTCATCATTTAAATGATATATAGTTCATTGCCTGCTAGGGGAAAGTTGCTTTGATTTCCAGTGTAACTAGAACATTATCTTTTGCTTTTCAATGTAGTAGACAAAGAAGTTATAATATTTACTATTAATGAAATATTTGAAAAATAAAAACATAAGTCATCGGCCCAATGAAGACGACTAGTTCACTTCATTGGGACAGACAGTTCCTATGTGTTGCATATTGTGTAACAGCTGTTACTATACAGGTCTAAGTAAATGTCAACAAACTTTGTACTTTTTTCAATTTTTAAGTGTTTTTGTTGGCATCTGAAACTGTATAACATGATTCGAAACCAAAGACGCTAAAAGTAGCAATGTTGCCTTCGAAGGTAAAAAAAAAATCGAAAAAATAGATTTTACTGATTATCAAAACTCAAAATATTAGGAAAAATATAATGAAAACCAATACTTAAATTTAGTCCACAGTGGTCTATTTAGGCCAAAGATAAGACAACAGCCGGAAGTTGCTCATTCAAGGCAACTTGCACGGCATCACTTACCACCACCCAGATTCCATGCACGGCAAGTAACTTTATATTCTTAACATGAAAAAATGGGACAAATTGTTCATACTTTTCAATGGTGGCTGCAGAAATTTAATAGATATTACAATGATTAATACTAGTCAATCACAACAACACAGTGCAAGTCTCCTTCTATCACTGTTGCTTTGCGTCTTCGCGGAACAACTCACCACTAAGATGGCTAATATATGGCAACTACACTTAAGGACTTAAAAGAATGCGCTTATTGTCAGTATTCACAGCGAAATCGAACCAGCCAATCGATAGCAATCTTAGCCTACTACTAATTAGACTGACAAATTGTCGGTGTAGTTTTTTCAAATATCAGTGACGATGAAATACTGAAAACTACTGAAGTCAAGTATGCAACATGTTCAGCGTGACACGCAAGGAGAGTAGTAACAGCCAGACTTCACTCCGGATGCATATAGATTCTATAAACTTAGACACGCTGTTTCCAGCATAAGGCAATACCAAAAGCTTTAATGAAGCTGTAGTTGAATATTTTTCTTGTTATTAACTTTATAAGGCCAAACCGTACACCGGCGCCGGCCGTTGTGGCCGAGCGGTTCTAGGCGCTTCAGTCCGGAACCGCGCTGCTGCTACAGTCGCAGGTTCGAATCCTGCCTCGGGCATGGATGTGTGTGATGTCCTTAGGTTAGTTAGGTTTAAGTAGTTCTAAGTTCTAGGGGACTGATGACCTCAGATGTTAAGTCCCATAGTGGTCAGAGCCATTTGAACCGTACGCCGGCCGAACGTGCAGGACGAGTCTCGGCTTAACTTGGTCCTTATCGGAAAGCACCCAGAACAGTGCACATGTCGTTTAGTACTGCGGTGTGGCATTTTTCGGTCAGCACAAGTCTATTCAGGATGGCAGAATTTTGTGTCAGCGTTGTTTACCATTCATTCAGTATTTGTTCGTGGTACGAAGACCGTGCACAGGTCCAGTGGCTGTTTCCACAAGAAGAGGCAATCTAGCGATCTAGAATCACAAGCATTTAAAACTGAATGGGATTCACAAAACAGAGGGGATGAGAATTCTCAATATCTATTACGTAGTCACATAATCGACGGGTAGTGCAAATTTGCCATCGAACGACATTACAATACCATGCAGAAAGAATTTAGATTTAGTTGAAAATGAAACAGCAAAACATTACAACAATCGAAAGACAGAATTCATGGTTCTATACAGCAGTCATGGAGCACGTGGAGAAATTGGTGGTAAAATTTAGGAAGTAGCACGCACTATTCTACTGATAGTTGCAACAGGTTCAAATGGCTCTGAGCACTATGGGACTTAACAGCTGTGGTCATCAGTCCCCTAGAACTTAGAACTACTTAAACCTAACTAACCTAAGGACATCACACACATCCATGCCCGAGCAGGATTCGAACCTGCGACCGTAGCAGTCGCGCGGTTCCGGACTGCACGCCTAGAACCGCGAGACCACCGCGGCCGGCAGTTGCAACAGGTTTCGATGGAACTGACCGAAGAGTATGAAGACATTATATAATATATTATTAGCAAGTACGTTGAGGCGTACCTAGAACGATTTCTCGATTTGAAACCTGCTGTTGTTGAATTTATGCTGAAGAAAGGAGCGCAGGAACGAAATTTAGAACACCTGGAATGGGTTGCAGATCTCGCATTTTACGTGTGCTTGGCTGCACGCTGCCCACAGCAAGGCAATGCAAAGCGTGAACCAGTTATTTCTGATTCGATTCGGCTGCATTTAAAAAACAAAATCGCATTGTAGAAGGGACAAATTCTGACAAACACAGTCTAGTATCCTTAGCTCACTGACGTTAAGGAAAACGCGATTTTTGACGAATACATTGTGGACTTAACAGAACTATAAGGATAATTTTCTAAACGTTTTGTGGACACCGCCAATTTTACATCTCTAATCGAGCTGTTTTCGAGCCTATTTTACCGTTTCAGCTGAAAGCGTACTTGTATATGTGCAGATGCAACTGACTGATCTATAGTGTAGTTCCAGTTTTACGGACAAACCCTTTTACGCAAAAACTGTCCGTGACGTCTACATTGTTTTCCTCAGGTAACGCCCCATAATGAGATTTGAAAAATACTACTCTATTTCGATGTATGTATGTGTGTAAAAGACGTTTTTTCTATTTTGCAATTAAATAAGACAATCACGTGGCAACCTGAATGGGAAAAACTGTGAAATTGTCTGCATCTATCCTTATGCAGACAATTTGGATCAGACAATATAATTTGTATGTCTTCAACGCACCAAAAATAACTAAATAATACTGACAGTTTGTTTTGTGATCTGTGTTGTTGAGAAATGTAAAATATAAAACAAAGTCGTATGAACTGATGCAGCATTGCCATTTAAATGCGGCGTTTTCGCAGGTTCCAATTCCTCGTGCTCAGGCAGCGTGCTGTGGCCCTGAGGAAGGTGTGCCGCTAGGTGGAGCGCTATGGCATTCGTGCCAGGGTATGGCTCACGAGCTTTATTCTTAGCCGGTCCTGTTTTAAGGGATTCAAGAGAACCAGTAATAACAGAAAGCTATTGCATACTTCTATGGCTAAACTAATGCCGATAAAACCGGAAATCGGAGACCACTTATTTATTTATTTATTTATTTATTTAACCTGTTCAGATTAGGGCCATCAGGCCCTCTCTTACATCGGACCAGTGTTTCACACATGCAGCATTTCACACATCAGAGTTACATGATGACAATACTTTAAATAAGAAAATTAGATTACTCTAGTCACAATACGAATAAAGAATAATGACTAAGACCTAATAAAGTAAGTACTGGCAGTATTTTTACGACAGGTGCTATACATACAAATTATGATAAAACTAATAATAGTAACAGTAAAAAAAGTTAAATAATAATGATAAACATGAGAAAAATTGGCAATAGTAATGAAGATTTGTGCAGATGTACATTAATATCTTGGTGTGTAAGGTAGATGTTTACTAGTATAGTGAGTTTTTGGGGAGGGAGACTTAAGGAGGGGGAAAGAGGGAAGTAATGAGATGAAGTGCATTTGTGTACAAAGGAAAGCATTACTGTTGCTTAAGTAGATACGTCATTAACTGTTTTTTGAAGCTGGACATGTTTGTAAGTTCTCTAACATACCGAGGGAGGTTATTCCAGAGTCGGGTTCCCGCTACTGTAAAGGACTTGGAGAAGGCGACTGAGCGATGCAGTGGAACAGAGAGGATTTTATTATGACGGGAACGTGTGTTTCTGTCATGTTGTTCAGACATAAGCGTTAAGGACGAGGAGAGATATGAGGGACAGTGTACATTTATAAGGCAGTAGATGAAACAGAGAGTATGGAAATCTCTGCGTTTGTCTGCACGCAGCCAGGACAATTTTGCATATGCTGGTGAAATGTGATCAAAAAGTCGAAAGTCACAGATATATCGGACACAGGCGTTCATGACCAGCTCCAGACGTCGCGAGTTTTCCTGAGAGAGGCCTTGTAGGATAATATCGCTGTAATCAATGATTGGAAATATAAGCGTTTGTACTAATTTCTTTTTCAGATCGAAAGGGAAGAGTTTTTTATATTTTTGTAGGACATGAAGGGATGCTGATGCTTTTTTGCACACTGCAGTTACGTGCTCTGTCCAATTTAGATTTTCATCTATTATTACTCCCAAACTCTTTGCTGAGGGAGAGAAGTTAATATTTGTTCCATTTATTATAAGAGATGGTACGGATTCTTAGTAGCTGAAGTGAAGGAATTCTGTTACCTTCATCTGACTGACAAAGCAAGGATGATATAAGATGCAGACTAGCACAAGCAAGGAGAGTATATGTCGTTAAAATAGGTCTACCAATATCAGACATAGGCCTCAATTTCAGGGAGAATGTATATACATTTTGAGCACAGAGTTGTATGGAAGTGTATCGTGGATGGTGTGAGAACCGGGATAGAGAACGAAAGTGTTTGAGACATTGTGTTACAGAAAGGTACTGCAAATCCGGTGGAATGATAAGGAATGAGGAGGTTCTCCAAAGATTCGGTGAAGAAAAGAAGATGTGTGAAACATTGACGAGAAGGGCTAGGCTGATGGGAGATGTGCTAAGATCTCGGGCGGAAAATCCATCAAATAATCGAGTAAGTTTAACTGTAACCGTTGCTCTGGCACTAAGAGTTCGGCACAGTAGTCCTCGCGAACCGCATCAACACAATCAGAAGATTGATGGATTGGAATATGACTTCAGGACAACACTCTGTCCACTTTTTATCCTTAATAACGTATTTGTTGTCACTTAACTTGACTTGGTATTATGATGTTCCTATACAACCATTTTAATCATCAGGTGTACCTATTGTATACTAATAATGAAGCAATAAAACCGTCGTGTCTGTTTGAATACATTAATCTCGAAAACTACTAGACGAATTTTCATGGGGTTTTCACAGGTAACTTGAGCGTAGCTTGCGGCAACATTTATGAACCAGGTGGACGATTACCGATCACCCTTGTGGCGAGTAAGTGATCTTTGCTTGATCGTTGGCATGTTCGGCGGTTGTCTTGCCACCAGGGGAGCAGGCGGAAGAAGCGCAGACACAGAGGCGCGCATGCGCGGCTAAAGCTCTCCGGCGACAGCCTCTTAGGCCGGTATTATAATATTTCTTTGACAAAGAAATATGATCAAATATTCGTCAAATTTCTTTGACGAAGATCACTGAAGTGGCGCTAGAAAGGGGTATTAAGTTATCATATTTTTCGTCAAAGTTCAAGATGGCGGACAACAACTTATTTATGCTGCAGTCGCTTGTACCACAATTGCATTGTGTGTGCATTTGGAAGAGAAGCGACGGAAAAAAAGGAAACTACTACGGCGAAGCCGGCGTTTTCCGTCGAGACAATAAAAGTATTCAACAAAATTTGTTACGAGAGCTGCAAGCGGAAGGCGTCACGTTTAACACAAATTACTTACGAATGGAAGAAAGCATTTCAGTATTTGGTCAATAAAGTAATGCTATATGAGCAGAAGACAGGTTCACCATGACATATTATTGCTACACGAGAGAGGTACTCTAGCTTACTATACAGCACTCCAATACCACAAAGCACATTAACCAAAATAATTCCAGAAACGCATGAAATTATTTATAAAGCAATGAAGGAGGAATATCCGAATATAAATAAATGTTTAGTGCTCTATGTGGGCATTAAACTCTATTTTTATTTTTGAATAATTTAATTAACTGAATTAGTGTTCCAACAACTACAAAATTACTAAAAAATGCGAAACAGATTAAGCACTTTTACCCTGTGGAGTCCAGAGTTCAAAAATTGACAAACTAGAATGGAGAGCTAAGAAAAAAATATATATTTTTGAGTGTGTCGTCATATATTCCGGCTTGCTGAAAAGCTGCCTAGACGTTTTCAGATATAGAAGGGGTAGCTGTTGCTATAATCGGGGATTTGAAATCGCCCGCAGCATATCCCACCTGCACATCAACATACGATTAATAACATGGAGTCTGCCCCTTACTCACTCCCCCCCCCCCCCGACCCCCACCCGTCGAAGCAAGGTCATTATAACAAAGAGTCGAAGGAACACAGAAACCCAACTTTGCAACCCTGTTTGAAAACACACTACAGACGTCAAATAGCTGTAGCGAAGCCAGTGATCCAAACGGTTACATTTCACATTGCAGTGAACAGAAGACGAACGGCTTTTATGATCAAATCTACTGCGAGGCTCTAGATTTGATCATATTTATTTGACGAAAGGCGAGATTTGACAAAGTTCTCTATTACACTATCAAATTTCTTTGACATAAACAGTTGACATATAAACTTTGACAAAAAAATATGATAATGTAATACCGTCCTTAGAGCGGTGGTAGTATGGGTATGCAAGCAGGGAGAGCGCACTGTTTTCGGCAAGAGCTGTCAGCTGTCCTTCCGGGTTTGGCCTAATGCAGGAGAGGGCAGTACAGTATGCAGTGCAGTTGACACTCGACAGTAAGCAACAGGGCTCAGTCTCCTGTCAACAGGTGTCAATTCTTCGGCAGCGTACGCTAGCCACGGGAAGAGCGGGCGAATTTACCTCTACAGTGGTGTGCCTTGGTAGGAGTCGCTGCGAGAACAGCACGGCAGCTGGGCCGCCGTGTATTCAAACTTGCACTCCTGTCACGCCGTGGCTCCTGCTAAGGTATTCGACCAGCTTACTTCGAACGGACTGGGTCTGTTTTACAATGGTGAGTATCTGCCTTTACTGAGTTCTTTCAAGCGCTTCGTATTGGAAGCCTACCAGTCTGTATCAGCCGGGTTTCCAATCTGCCACGTGGTGTTCACTGAGAGCGCACTGCACTCTAACCTGTATTTAGAATAATGTGTAACACCAAGTAATATGTGATCCGTTGCCTTGCACGCAGGGAAGTGTTGCCATTTACCAAAGGTTGCTATGTAGCTCTGACCTGGGTGATGGTCGAGTGTTATTACGATTAAGTTATAGTATATTAATTAAGTTACATTATATTAGTCAGTGCTACTTTGTTTCTGGCCTGCAAATTTCCTGAGCCGTTGGAACAATATTTTCTGAGCAATACTTTAAAGTTGGTGGCTCATTTAGCTGTAGCCGTTGTGTAATAATTTAAAGATTGCCTTCAAGTTTTAAGTACTTTAGACAGTTGAAGTTAGGACGGGTTGTTTTATTGTACGCAGGAGTTAACTTTGTTTGTGCTACACGTTTGCATTTTACCTCTCTACATAGAGCCAGTAGAGCTGCCAACTTGTACCGCTTCATAACCGTTCGACATCTCAATGCACGCCAAAACGTTGTTGTAGGCAGTTGTAGCTCCCGACTGGCACGACGGGTTGATTTTTCTAGGACTACGTTGGGAAGCGGTTTGTATTCCTGCAGCATTTTCATCGAATACACGAAGGCGGCGAGGACTCTTTCCTTTAGATACACATCCTGTGGCTACAAACCGTGGATACCATCTGTGAATGTTCCATCCATTCGGAGGATCAGTTTGGTACCTCAACCTGAAACATCTTTCTAGCGTAAGCACGGAATTACACTCCGCAAAATCGAGAAGACGAAATGACTTCTGCTGCGGAGTAGCAATCTTGCAGCATGTGATGATAAACAAGCAAACAGAAGACAACGAACATCGAGCGGCAATGAATACAAACTAGACAATGTATTCCTTCCTCCAACAACCACGCCGTAGCGCAGCGATTTATAGTTTTGAGAACATAATATTTTTAATACGTATATTCTTTTTGAAAAAATTCTTCAGAGCAAAGTTTGCCGGCCGATAAATTCTCGTTCGACTATTGCGAGTCGGACGAAATATATTCCGAAAAAGACGGCTTCCAGGAGCCTTGTAATTGCAGAATGTATTACGAAAACAACGTAATGTCTTCTTTTTCGCTGTGTATATCCAAATATTAACTGTCACTGCCATGGAAAATAAAACTTTTTACGGAAGTGGGAACCTCAGTTTCATGCATGCTGGCTGTACATGAAGCAGCATTGACTGCGCGGCAGATATCTTGACAGCGATCGTATGCTTACGTACACTCTCGAAGAGAGGTGGCAACGAAACCTTGACGACTGAAGTTCGCGTAGAATGATAAGATTCGATGTTGCCAAGGTCGGTCTGCGGCGCACCATAAGCCGTCACGCGCTACAGGTTTAGTTTCCATAATTTAGACATTATTCATCTCTGAACACGGAACATTTGTCTTTTCGGTTGTTCAACTGATTTGTGGAGTCTCACATCTCTGTCTACCTCATACAAGTATACTCACCGCTACGTAAGTTACTTACTACACCAAACGCCCTCGGTTAACCAGTCTGTAATTTTCTTACTTTCGTCTGTCCTACAATATTTTGTCTTCTACTGCTCCTGCTAATGTCTAGTTAAATATTCCTGGACATCACACTTCCCACTGATCTGCCTCTTCTTGTATTTATCATTTTCGCGGAAAACTTTACCAGACCGTTCTTCCTAGTGTCCGTTCATTCCATACTTTAAACGTCACGTAATTTTTAACCTCCTTCAGCAACACTACATGTCAAATGGTTGCAGCTTCTTCGCACGCTATTTATTATTTCGGTCCCCATTAAAGCGAGCACTATCATCTATCGTTCATTTACCGACCGATATTTATTAACCGCCCCACATAGATGAAAACGTTATCTCGTTGGTACAGAGCGTAGATGCAACAGTTACATAAATAACTGCCGGAATTTGAGACAATCTGTCATGACAAATGATGGAAAATGAAACAGAGCGCTATTACACATGATGGTTCTGCCTCTCTATGGTTAATCTGATGTTGACACGAACAATAAAAGGTTGTGGCGTCGTGTAAAGATCTTACAGAGCTGACTAAATACGTCGACATACCGATACTTTTAAAGGGACTAATGATACATTACTTTAAAAAAAATATTTTCTTGTCTCCTTGAAACGTAGAAATATCTTAGACCTGAGATAAGTAAACTTCTCAGAAAGGATGAAAACTCAGCATTAAGAAGGAACAATGTTCCGACGACGACACAACCATTATGGACCGTTAGGCCGTTAGATAAATGTAAATAATTTCATGAATATCTCTACAAGATCTTACGAGGCAACGCTGGAAGACTCACAAAGCGGAGCATCGACCGTCTTACCGATGCTTACCGGTCCACGTCAATGTGACTCTAACGCTACGCGAATGAAGTTGTACCAAGAAGCACCAGTCCGACATTTATCAACCTTAGAGCGGATGTTGACCACACAAAAGGTATTAAATGACTGAACTTTCATTTTATTCAAAAGTCATGTTCATCATCAACATTAGTAGCCTACAAACTGTGACTTTGGAAAGTGCAACTCATCTATAAAGGAGACAGTTTATAGAACACTAGTGCAGCCCTGCCTAAGTACTGCTCGAGAGTTTGCGATCCCACGTGGTCAGATATCAGAGATCAGAGCAATTCAGAGGTGTACTACCATATTTGTTACAGATCAACACACAAGTATTACGGAGATGTTTGGTGGACCCAAATTTGGAGTCACTGGATGAAAGATGACGTTCTCTTCGCGGAACATTATTGAGAAAAGTTAGGGAACCAGTATTTGCAGATGACTGCAGAACGATTATACTGTCGACAACGTACATTTCGTGTACGGACCACGAAATCGAGATAATAAAAATAGGACACGTACTGAGGCATTCAGAACGTCGTTTTTCCCGTCGCTTCATTTGCGAGTGGAACAAGTACGAAAATCATTAGTAGTGGTACAAGGTATCCTTCGCCATGCACCATACGCTGACTTTCGTAGTATGTACGCAGATGCAGACTCCCCACAGGCAGGAACACACTGCTGTGTGGCATGGAAATGACAGCTTCTGAATGTCATCTCGAGGAATTTGATGTCTTACCTGAAGCATACACTGTCCAGGCACATTAATATGACCACTTGTGGAAAGACTGAATAACCACCTCTTGCAGAGCAGACGACTGCGAGACGTGAAGGAAGAGAGTCAATGAACTTCTGAAAGGTAACGATTAGAATGTGGAGCTACGCCGACTCCAGTGTCGTGGCCAACTTCACTAGGTTTCTCGGCTGAGGATCCCCGCCACGTACTGGCCGATATAAGTGATCCCACTGATTCTCGATTGGCTTCAAAACCGGGGAGCTGGTAGCTATGGGAGTACGATAAATTCATCCTGGTGCTATCAGAACCACACGTGTTCACTGCGAGCCATGTGACACATTTCATTGTCTTGCTGGTAGATGTCATTGTACCGAGGGTCGCACAGAACCCACAAGGATGGACGCATGATTATATTGATCCATTCTGCCTTTCTGAATGACGAGATAACCCAGGGAATGTCACATAAACATTCCCACACCATACGCTCCCTCCTTCGACCTGACTCTTTCAGCAACCGTTGCAGGGCGGTACACAGCAACGACCATGTGTCCCGTGGAGCATAAAACTTGATTCATCTGAAAAGGCCAGCTGCAGTCATTCAGTGGGCATCCAGCTGCGGTATTAATGAGCAAACTCCAGTCTTCGTAGCCGATAAACTGTACCCAACATGAGTGCGCGAACCAGGGGTCTGCTGCGGAGGCCCAGCTGCAGCAACATTTGTTGTTGAAGAGTCAGCTGGTAGGGCCTAGACTCATCCGTGTTGTTCCCCGAACACATCTCCGCAGTCATCGTTAACCCGTGTCATTTAAAGCCCGTGATGCTCCACAGTAGCCTCGGCGCCAGTTTACAAATTTAGCCATTTCGGAAATGCATCCACCCTTTTACCTATACCCAATGATCAAGCACTTTTGGACGTCAGATAAACCGCTCTGTTTCCTCCCTATGACACCGACGGCACTGGTTCGCACGTCCCTCTGACATGCTTTCTTACCTTCCACTGTTAGTGCTGCCACCTGCTGTCTTTTACTGGTCATTGCAGCCTGAACATAGGTAGTGGTCACGTTAACGTGAGTAGACTACGTTTAACGTCACAGTTGATGAAAACTGGATGGAGGCAGGTGTGAAAGTACGCACCTACCCACTGTATCCCGAACATACTGTATGAGGCCGGCCGAGGTGGCCGAACGGTTCTAGGCGCTTCAGTCTGGAACCGCGTGACCGCTACAGTCGCAGGTTCGAGTCCTGCCTCGGGCATGGATGTGTGTGATGTCCTTAGGTTAGTTAGGTTTAAGTAGTTCTGAGTTCTAGGGGACTGATGACCTCAGATGCTAAGTCCCATAGTGCTCAGAGCCATTTGAACCATTTTTTACTCTATGAGTGACAAATTTGGGGACCAGACAGGCTGGTCAAGGATCCGTATATCCCTCAGAACATTTGTGGCGTGGGCTGGAGTGAAGGGTCTTTGCCGGCCGTTGTGGCCGAGCGGTTCTAGGCGCTTCAGTACGGAACCGCGCTGCTGCTACAGTCGCAGGTTCGAATCCTGCCTCGGGCATGGATGTGAGTGATGTCCTTAGGTTAGTTCGGTTTAAGTAGTTCTAAGTCTAGTCTCTATTCCAATTTTCTGTACAGGTTCCGAAACTCACGGAAACGAGGTGTTGCAAAACTTGTTTTGATGTGTGTTTTAAAATTTGCTGTTATGTGGACCAAATCAACTCAAAGATCTGAAGCTGCCAGCAATGTTCCCTTGGAGAACAAATTAAATATGCAAAATATACAGTGTCCGTGCATCTTCTTTGTGTAGCAGTTTAGCGTCGCTCTCGCAGCTTGTTCTGAACATCTTAAAACAGAGATATTACATACAATATGAGCAGCTGCCTAAACTTGGCACATATGGTACATAGTTTATTGGATCCCACCTGCTGGCAATAAATAAGTCACCGCCGCATCTAGAAGAAAATCGTTTGCAGTATTAGAAACGTAAAAACTGAAAGTAAAAGAAATAAGAGAACATAAGTTTCCAAGTTGGGATTTGACCCCACGGCACTCGGATTACCGTTCTATACTCCTTTCGCCGCGCCAAGTGCTACCTGGACACTGTGCTACAATAAATGACTCATGTCTCGTCGGACCTGCGTCGAAAATGCCTTTTTTTTCGCAAACGCTTGGCGATCAGGAGCTCCGACTTCTGCCACTTTAATTTCAGGCCAAGCCCCCGTATACAACACATATGCACGAAGTCGGTGATGAGGAATAGGTGCAGTCTCCTTATTAGAGTATTTAAATCCCTTGCGTAATTAGAATCGAGTCTGGAATGTCTTCAGTTACGTGTAACAAGTCCAAGCTTCCTCAGAGAAATTCTCTTCTTTTTGTCGACGACTTGCCGTTACCTGTCGAAGCCAAGAACACACTACACTGACCTTTCATTCAGATTGTGCGACAGATAACAATTTAACGTAGTCAAGTGGCTGAACAGATATGCAGAGATTGTGCTTCTTACACTGCCATGACGTAACAGATCAGAACTAGTGACCCTGACTTAGCTCAAGGGCTTCCATTTAAGAATGCCACGTGCCTTGTCAATCGCATGGCCATTTTTTCCTACTAAAAGATCCAGGATCATCAACATTCTGAGCCACGGAAAAGAATGATGCGTAGTTGCGTACGCTAAGATGAAGAGCTAATAATAACACAATAATACAGAATTGCCGCAAAGCAGCGAAGGGACAAAGACGGCGTTGCATTGCTGCTAGAACGCTCTATACTATTAATAACAATGTTAGTAGCAGCATGGGTGGGAACAAGAGCTTCCAAAGCCGTGTCACGCTGAAGACGGGCAAGATCGCTTTGACTGTGTCATTATTAAAGGCTCACTAGTAGGCCACAATTTATCGTGTGGAGTGTAGCATTTGAATATTCGTACAGCACGATAGCAACAATTGCCTTCCCTATCACGCGCACAGATTATGGATAGATGTAACACCCAGTGTCTCAACACCAACCGATTTTTTTTCTGATTTCACCGTAATGATATATAGGGAATGAATAAAAATATGGGGAAACCGTGAGAAATGCATGCTTGACCATTAATACAGATGCCCCAAGCCTGCAGTTTGCGCTGTTGTATTTGACCACGAATGGCATCTGAGCAATGTGCTCAATACGTTGCGAGTGTCACTGGTGGTCGTATCTTGCAGTCGTGGTGCAATATTCTGAATTGTGAGTGCATTACGTCAGATCGAAGTGGACACTACAGTACGCAAAGTTTTGGTGCTCGTGTGGTGGGTGATTCCGTAATCAAGGGAGCCGAAGAGGCTTGTGTTTCAAGAGACATCGCATACAGGGAAAGCATAGAAACATCGTCCGCTAAGTTACAACGCGGACGAAAACGTGTGCTGATTGATAGTCACAGACAATCATTGAAGAGGGCTGTGACAAGTTATTGTAAGACAATGTCACGTTCGCGAACCCTGTCAGCAGCAAAACAACAAGAGAGCTCCAAAGGCTGCTAACTGCAGGGCGAGCTGGAATCCCAAAACCACTCAACAGTGCTTCGTTGTTGTGGTCTTCAGTCCTGAGACTGGTTTGATGCAGCTCTCCATGCTACTCTATCCTGTGCAAGCTTCTTCATCTCCCAGCAACTACTGCAACCTACATCCTTCTGAATCTGCTTAGTGTATTGATCTCTTGGTCTCCCTCTGCGATTTTTACCCTCCACGCTGCCCTCCAATGCTAAATTTGTGATCCCTCGATGCTTCAGAACATGTCCTACCAACCGATCCCTTCTTCTAGTCAAGTTGTGCCACAAACTTCTCTTCTCCCCAATCCTATTCAATACCTCCTCATTAGTTACGTGATCTACCCACCTTATCTTCAGCATTCTTCTGTAGCACCATATTTCGAAAGCTTCTATTCTCTTCTTGTCCAAACTAGTTTCGTCCATGTCTCACTTCCATACATGGCTACACTCCATACAAATACTTTCAGAAACGACTTCCTGACACCTAAATCTATATTCGATGTTAACAAATTTCTCTTCTTGAGAAACGCTTTCCTTGCCATTGCCAGTCTACATTTTATATCCTCTCTACTTCGACCATCATCGGTTATTTTACTCCCTAAATAGCAAAACTCCTTTACTACTTTAAGTGTCTCATTTCCTAATCTAATTCCCTCAGCATCACCCGACTTAATTTGACTACATTCCATTATCCTCGTTTTGCTTTTGTTGATGTTCATCTTATATCCTCTTTTCAAGACACTGTCCATTCCGTTCAACTGCTCTTCCAAGTCCTTTGCTGTCTCTGACAGAATTACAATGTCATCGGCGAACCTCAAAGTTTTTACTTCTTCTCCATGAATGCTTCAAGCGCCCGTAATAGAAAACGTGGTAGCAAAGCTATAAAACCTGGACTTTGGGGCATGGAACAACGTCATGTGTAGGTTGAGTCTTGTTGCCCACTGATTCCAGTTTCTGCCCAAGTTTAAGTCCTAACAGTGAAATATGGTGGGGGTACGATGATAATTTCGGTAGCTGTATCGTGACATTCCTTCAGCCCCATGGTTACTCTGTAAGATCGCATTATTGCCAAGGGTATGTGACCATTCTGGCTGATCAGAAGCATCCTACGGTACAGAGTTTGTTCACCATTGGTGATTCCGTGCTCCAAGACGATACAGCCTCAGTTTACACAGCACCAGAACGAACTGTTGCATCTTCTCTGGCCACCACAGTCATCAGATATCAATACTGTTGAATCTTTGTGGTTTACTTTGGAAAGAAAGGTACGTGATCGCCTTTCTCCTCCATTATCGCATGATGTGTCACTGCCAAGTAACATAGCTCGATGAAACTTCGACCATGCTTATAAAGTACTACTACAGTGTAATACAGAATGCAGCTGAAAAAAATATGCAACGAGACGGACAGAATAAAACTTTTATTCAAGGATAATAATTACACTGAAGTCACCAGGAATTATGATGGTCCCACAGACATTACATAAGGCAGAACATGGTTCTTAGTAGGGTGTCTACTCCACAACGTGCTCGTATGCTAGCCACAAGGTTGGTAAGGAGTTCTTGCGGTAGGGCGTTCCAGTCCTCCTGCAGCGCAGTTGACAATTTCTAGATGGTTGGTTGGTATGTGGAAATAGTGCAATACATCTCCCCAGAGCATCACAGACGTACTCGATGGGATTTACATCGGGTGAACGAGCTTCCAGTCGCCGAATATCCTCTCGTTCAAAGAGCTCCTCCAATACGCAGTTCGATGCGGTCGCGCATTGTCATCCATAAATCTGAAGTCAGGGCCGAATGCCCCCATAAAGAGCTGCGCATTGGGAAATAATGCGTGGGTGTGCTGTGTTCAAAGATTTGTAGGTCTGTATGCCCATGAAACATTGTGCCTCCCCACACCATAACACCAGGACCACCAAAATGATCATGTTCGAGAATGCTGGACGAAAATTGGGAACGCGTAATGCACCTAAGAACACTGTCGAATATAGTCCTTTTGGAGGTTCAGGTCTCTTGGTGTGGAGAGGCATAATGTTGCGTAGTCTTTTTTTTTTTTGTGGGTCATCAGTCTACTGACTGGTTTGATGCGGCCCGCCACGAATTCCTTTCCTGTGTTAACCTCTTCATCACAGAGTAGCACTTGCAACCTACGTCCTCAATTATTTGCTTGACGTATTCCAATATCTGTCTTCCTCTACAGCTTTTGCCCTCTACAGCTCCCTCTAGTACCATGGAAGTCATTCCCTCATGTCTTAGCAGATGGCCTATCATCCTGTCCCTTCTCCTTATCAGTGTTTTCCACATATTCCTTTCCTCTCCGATTCTGCGTAGAACCTCCTCATTCCTTACCTTATCAGTCCACCTAATTTTCAACATTCGTCTATAGCACCACATCTCAAATGCTTCGATTCTCTTCTGTTCCGGTTTTCCCACAGTCCATGTTTCACTACCATACAATGCTGTACTCCAGACGTACATCCTCAGAAATTTCTTCCTCAAATTAAGGCCGGTATTTGACATTAGTAGACTTCTCTTGGCCAGAAATGCCTTTTTTGCCATAGCGAGTCTGCTTTTGATGTCCTCCTTGCTCCGTCCGTCATTGGTTATTTTACTGCCTAGGTAGCAGAATTCCTTAACTTCATTGACTTCGTGACCATCAATCCTGATGTTAAGTTTCTCGCTGTTCTCATTTCTACTACTTCTCATTACCTTCGTCTTTCTCCGATTTACTCTCAAACCATACTGTGTACTCATTAGACTGTTCATTCCGTCCAGCAGATCATTTAATTCTTCTTCATTTTCACTCAGGATAGCAATGTCATCAGCGAATCGTATCATTGATATCCTATCACCTTGCATTTTAATTCCACTCCTGAACCTTTCTTTTATTTCCATCATTGCTTCCTCGATGTACAGATTGAAGAGTAGGGGCGAAAGGCTACAGCCTTGTCTTACACCCTTCTTAATACGAGCACTTCGTTCTTGATCGTCCACTCTTAATATTCCCTCTTGGTTGTTGTACATATTGTATATGACCCGTCTCTCCCTATAGCTTACCCCTACTTTTTTCAGAATCTCGAACAGCTTGCACCATTTTATATTGTCGAACGCTTTTTCCAGGTCGACAAATCCTATCAAAGTGTCTTGATTTTTCTTTAGCCTTGCTTCCATTATTAGCCGTAACGTCAGAATTGCCTCTCTCGTCCCTTTACTTTTCCTAAATCCAAACTGATCGTCACCTAGCGCATTCTCAATTTTCTTTTCCATTCTTCTGTATATTATTCTTGTAAGCAGCTTCGATACATGAGCTGTTAAGCTGATTGTGCGATAATTCTCGCACTTGTCAGCTCTTGCCGTCTTCGGAATTGTGTGGATGATGCTTTTCCGAAAGTCAGATGGTATATCGCCAGACTCATATATTCTACACACCAACGCGTAGTCGTATAGACCTCCAATTTAAAGTTATTGTGATACTGTACTCTTCCCCATAAACGTCTTTTTCGGTGGTGCATTCGGCCCTGACTCCAATTTTATGGATGACAATGCGTGACCGCATCGAACTGTGCAGGTGTAGGAGCTCTTGGAATGAGAGGATATTCGGTGAAAGGAATGGCCTGTCCGATCCCCCGACTTAAATCCCATCGAGCACGCGGGGAACGCGTTGGGGAGACGTATTACAGAACGACCACATGTACCAACGACCATTCAGTAGTTGTCAACCGAGCTGGTGATCAAATGGAATGCACTACCACAAGAACTTCAAAAAATGGCTCTGAGCACTATGGGACTCAACATCTGAGGTCATCAGTCCCCTAGACTTAGAACTACTTAAACCTAGCTAACCTAAGGAAACAACACACATCCATGCCCGAGGCAGGATTCGAACCTGCGACCGTAGCGGTCGCGCGGTTCCAGACTGACGCGCCTACAACCGCTCGGCCACCCCGGCCGGCCACCACAAGAACTCCTTATCTACGTCGTGGCCAGTAGGTTTCAGGGCATGCATTGTCACTCGTGGTGATCTTGCACTCGAATAAGAACAATGCCCCACATTTCGTAATGCGCAGGTGACCATCACAAATCGCGACGACTTTAGTGTTAATGTTGTCTTTGAATAAACGTGTCATTTCTGTTTGCCTCATTGCATATTTCTTTCGGTCACCTTCTGTATTATATTGTTGCAGTTCTTTCTGTGTAAGCTCCAACCTTCATCGAAGTATGTTACTTGGAGTGAAACATCATGCGGAAGCTACTTTCGTCCTCAAGTTTTGCACACTTATCGTATCTTAACTGGTTATGTATCGTATTTTCTGAAACGTAGACCGAGGATCAACCCAGCATTCGCGTAAGCTAGCGTGGAAAGATGCCTAAAAATCACATCCAAGCTGACCGGCGTACTAGACCAATGGTCGTCAATCCGTCGCACGGATTCGTTCCGGGTCTGGGTCACATATCTGTCTCGCCAGCTAGCGCATTGCATTTTAAGCTATACGAGCAGGTCAGTGGAGCGTCTTCGGAACCCATTCGTTAATCGGATAACAAAGAACTACTGCGCTACTTCCCTCGGTCATTATCAAAATAGTCACTTTTCAGTATTTGGAAATGGACTTCCGCTGCAGGTAACGAGTTTCCACTGTGTGACCATCGATTATTTCCTTCGAGTGAAGCTAAGGCCCTCGCTTTCTACATCGAAGGCCGCGAAAGTGTCTACCGTCGAGCGGGACAGAAGAGAGAACTGTTTTCGAGGCCAGCTTAAGTAAATTACTTGGAACGTACTAGGGGCCCAGATAAGCAATGAACTGCTAAAGTTATCGCCAGTTGCTTACTACATTCGCGCTAAGGACCGTGCATCCCCTAGTAGCCACAAACAAAATATTCCAGAGCGCATGAAACCAATTTCTAGCACTGTAAAAATAATTACAAATGGTACGCTAATAACTACTGTTATAACCAATGAAGACTATGGAGATAGTACTGATAGTCTTAGCGTCCGTATCAGACCATTAAAAAAGAAGTCTGGGACGATACTGATACAGAAACAACCAAGAGCTGTCTTTGACTGTCAGTTCAACAGAATTTTAATCCGCTGGCGACTATCGATCCGGACATGTACATACAACTCTCTGATATTCGAAAAAGAATTCCGACATGCTACAGCTTTCTGTTTCTTTTTTCTAACCACTTCAAACGTCAGACAGCGGAAAAGAAAGGAAAACAAGAGCATGACTTAATGTCCGTCGAAGAAGTTGTCGTTAGAGTCGGAGCACACAGTCGGAGGATTGGGAAACCAGGGAGCAGAAAATTAGGCATTGAATCCCGCTCCTCCATAATACTAGCCCATTGAGTTATTCATTCACTCACGTTGTTCCGTACTTCGGGGAAAATCGAGAAAGGATCGGCCGTGGTCTTGTTCAAGAAATTATCTTGACAGTCTCTGAACTAACTTCGATTGGCATGGCAGCCCTAAGATACACAAATCCGGTTCTTCTAGATTAGAACAGGGGTGTTATACAGGGCAGATGGTTACGGGAAGGGGACTAAGGAAGTGAAAATTAAGAGTATAGCTTTCAGACAGTAGCGAAATCACTCTACGGATGGGACACTGAAGTGCTTTTGAAGATCGGAGAGGGATTTGAGCCCGACCATTCCTGAATACGGCTAGGGTAATGTTACTCAAATACGTTTTCGATAGGCGGTGCTCCACAGCTGTTAAATATTTAAAAGAAGTCATCTTGAAAACACTGACTTTTACCGAGATGAATCATTATTTTGCTACCAGTTTCGATCATAAGCCATCATCATCGGGAACAGAAATCCTCACTCACTAAGTGCAAGTAACCATGACTCAAATGTGACACGAGAAAGACTTCTCTACAGCGTTACAAATACACTACATAATAATATTCAAAAATAATGACAGAAATATCCTCATAATAGCAATTCCTCACGATCTGACGATGAACATACGGTAATTCCTTACAATGCATTTAGGCCTATTTAAGAATAACACAAACACGTTACGAATGATGTTTGATTATGAATATGTCGAGAAAAATTCATATTACATTCATTTAGGGACGAGAACTTCCCTTTTGTACGCACAGTAAAATGTCCATTCTAGAACAAGACAGCGTAAGAAATGCAATTTTCTGTTTAAAATGCAACTTGGAACCTTAAACACCTGCAAGGGATTGTGCGACTGTTAACAAACTGGACATTGACACACAAAGGGTGAAATCCGTTCAGGCAAAGAAGTTGCAAGCGACAATGGAAGGAAGTACTCACTCTCGTCAGGTAAACTAGAGCCTAACAAAATGTTTCGTCTCCAGTACATTTTTCGACTTCCTGCTTTCTGCGTCAGAAGTTCTGAGCACAGCTAATTGTTTGTCAGTGTACTCGCACGCAGAAGGAACGAGACTCATATCCTACTGTTACTATCTTGGCTTATGAATTCCATTTTTGTGACCTAACAGTAGACATCATCTGCATATGAATTGTTCTTACTCCTTTATTATGCTGAACCGTTGTCGGAAGACCTGTCCATCTTCACCGGCAATAGCATCATTTTAGATATATGCAACAAACAGTCGTACGTAAGTGCGTGGTAGTACATGCATCGTATTAAAAACGAACTGTATGCATAGGTTGTTTGTAGTATATATCTCAATGGCTGTCATTAACGATAATATAACGATACTTACGGTGTGTAGTCGAAGAAAGGCACATAGCACGACACCGTCCGGGTAATGAAATTTTAAGAGCAAGTCGTTAACAGTCGATATTTTAGTAATAAAAAAATACATTTTGAAATTTTGCGTGGACTGCAGAGGATCATGGGCCTACAAAGAATATTCTGACTGGGTTTCAGCTCGGGCTAGTTTTCCCCCTCATATGCCCTGTCATAGGCGTAATTCCATTTCCTCCCGCAGGATTTTGGTGAAATTGCGTTGCTCTTTATTGTTAAGGGAGGCGTGCCCCGCAAAACTTACTCAGGTCGTTCCAAACGACTTGTGCCTAAACTGGTGTACGGTCTCATTCTGCCCTGTACAGCTTGAACATTTTGTTTTGTGCACCAATAAAGGTGCGCGGGTGGATGAGTTAATCGAAGTCCTGCATTGTTGATTCTCTGCAAGAATATTTTCAACATTAACTCTGAATCCACGGATACATGATGCAACGCCCGTTACACACCGGCGTCAAAACTTCGGACGGATCGTGCGCTGCCTGGTATCTCTTCCTTGTGCGATAACTCTGCGTGCTGTCTTGAAGGTCGGATGAATTACGTGATCCAAAGAGCAGCTTCATTTCCGGTTTTTGTGACCTCACTCGTGATCCCTAACTATCTTCTCAATCACATAACCGAAATACATATGGCATACCTTAGGAACGGTGCCCTGGAACACATATAAATAATGAAATACGAATAAGTAATGAAAAATTCTGGCGAAGCAACTTTGGCAGAATGTACGAAATCGATTCTTATTTATCCTGCTGGAGTGAAACGATACGGAATAACTGCACTCGTTTTTGTGAAAGAGTACCACACCATTATTTTATGCGTGCACTCCTAATTTGTAAGTAACACGTACATAAGTTTAACTCCCAAATGAATGAAAAATTTTGGTATCAATACAACTGAAATGTTGATATTCGAAGAGGGCTGTTCCATAACGTTGTAAAAATGGGAGAAATGCGGTAAAAGTTTCCTACTGAATGATGTAATAAATGGCACCTTCGCCTACAATTTAAGGGTTACGTTTTAATAAATCCTTTTTGATTTTTCACAGTATTAATAACATTTCTAGTGATCCTTACGGCTCTGAACCTTATATCGTTTGTTTAAGGTGTCTGTGATTACATACAGCTTTTCTATAAAAAAAAATTTTGGCTGCATCCTATGCCAAATGGATGCTTTATGAGAAAATACAGAATAAGCCACAGCAAATATACTACGCATTCAACTAACACTACAGTTAGTGGAGTTACGCATTTTCGTAATAACGCTGCTATCGTATGGTAGCTACAACTGGAACTGACTTTAAATGATTTACACAAACTTTGTATACACACTTAAGCATGAGAAATCAATCGAACAAACGAAGTGTAAAGCATTCCCACAACATCAGTGCATAACACATAGATACTCGAATTACTGAAAAGCTTTATAGAAGTTGTGGACATTGATGTGAGTCTTTATGTGCAGTGTTTTCGTCGTCGCTGCGAGGTCATAAATATTAAGTTTCAAATACACATACTGCTTCGTTGGCACTAAACTTTTTGGGACCTGTACATTGTATGTGACTTTCTATAAAGCTTAATTCATTATTCCTGTGAAGAGGCAGCTGTCAGATACAAATAGCAACTGAAATATAAACGATGGGCTCTTACCAGAGCAGCAGTGCATCACAATACGCGGATATACGTACTTGAAAAAAACAATTTTTGGTGGATACTGTACTCACGAACACACGTCCTCTGAAGTACACATGTTACTTACCACAGTTACTTCCACTTCAAACACTTCCACCTCACGTTGTCGCCGACAACACTCACAACACTGAACTTATGTCCGCGTAAACACATCCTCATATACGATCCGCAGATGCAACTTGTCAGTGAGCTGCAGACGACAACAAACCAAAGATAATGGCTGACCAGCAGCATGATATCGATATGTACGTTAACATCATCTGGCGGCAGTTACGTGAACTAAAAGGCGCGCGCGCTCTTCGATATGCGCTTCGTAGTACCGGTCGTTCAGTGACGAATTTACCACACGGCTGATTACCTTGGCTACAGTTGGGCACCTCGTCTACATTTTAGTTGCACAAATGTATAATCTGAGTTTCCAAAATCGGGAAAAACGAGACTGTGTTATTTTTTGGTTATTCGAAGGTTAATGATGTATCCGATAAAGCTAATTAAATGGTCTTAGTGAATTTTAATACCAATTTTCTTTGCATAGGCGTATTGTTGTTTCATAACAGTCTGTCTATAATATCCATCAACGTTACATTGGAGAACAGGTTACTACTATAATATACACATGAAATTGCCATAAAAGCTTCTGTAGAGCAAGACTTGTGACTGGTGACCTCTTTTTCCCTTTTCTTCCTCGTAACTACCGTCATAAATTGCGAATAAACCCATGACACATATGTTTTGGGTTTCTGGAATGATAATTTCGGCTTCTTCTATCCAAGTAATTTAAAGCAGAGCCCCACAAGGACACCGTAGTTCCTAATGAACCTAAAATGTTACTACTTCAGTTTATTAATGGGAAATTTCACCAAAAAAATACCGTAACCTACATACTGAAGGCTTAACAATACAATTATATACATTTCAGAAATTCTGACGAAGGTCTTCACGATGATTTCTTCTTTTGTAAGGCAAGTACGTGAGCTGTACATCCTGTAGCACATTTTCCTAACAGGAATCTCTTTTTTTTCTCGATCTCGCATCGCCGGGATCTAGGAGAATAAAATAATCGAGAGTTCTACAGCAGACCGTCCAGTTCACTTCTAGTAGGTAATTAAACTTGGAACTTGGAGAACGAAGCCATGAACTGTCGATGATTTGAAGTGACCATGCTTATGACAAACATGCGGATCATAAGAGAGAGCGCATAAGTTACAGTAGGGCAGGCAAGGGAAAGGAGATGCACCGTGTTCTTTTGAATGCAGGCGTAGGGGCATTGACCTTTAGTTTTTTCAGGCAACTTCAGAAACATATTGCCGGCCGTTGTGACCGAGTGGTTATAGCCGCTTCAGTCCGGACACGCGCTGCTGCTACAGTCGCAGGTTCGAATCCTGCCTCGGGTACGAATGTGTGTGATGTCTTTAGTTTAGTTAGGTTTAAGTAGTCCCACTTCTAGGGGGCTGATGACCTCAGATGTTAGGTCCATAGTGCTCAGAGCCGTTTGAACCATTTCAGAAACATATTAAATGTGCATGGCAGCGATTTGTACCCATGTTCCCCCTGAATTCGAGTGTGCCACTTTGTTCAACGTGTGAAGCAAACTTCATGGGTTAACCAAATCTATTATATAATTAGATCTAAGGAAGGGAATTATAATCTAAAACATCTTGCTGATGCAACTGGTTAGAAACGTGGACGATACTTTTTATCAATAAAGATTAGCAATGCTATGTATGTTTACAACAGCATGTCAGCACTATACAATCTGAACTCAATTGAAAATACGCGGCAACTTGGTAGGATTTAAGATGGATGCAGAGTGCATGACGTATTTTCAAACACTGGAGGATGAGAGAACAGGAGAAATGGAAGCCGGAGCGGAAGTCTCAGAACAATTACGTGTGTAGCATCCTGACTTTAACTGGGAACAAATTATCAGTATTCCAGGAGGTGAAAGAAGTAATTTAAAGCAAAAAGTATGTGGCGTCCATAGACCACTAGAACACTATCGTTCATCCTTGATGTTACGATCTTTGACTTTGCTCTCTTTTTGTTTGTGTCTGCTCGTTACTTGGAGGTGTTCAACGCTATTGTGCTTCTATGTTTTGTTAAAGTTTTTGATAACGAATCGCCTTTTGGTGATTTCCATCATATACCATATCGAGCGATATGTCCGACGTGAGGTCCTCGTCACACGCCATTATTATTATCGTTGGGACTGGAATTATTGCACTGGTGAGTGCAACGTCGGACTCACCTACATACTGTCGAAGGTTATTCTGATGTTTGTTTACTTCTGCATGTGGGCCTTACCAGCTATGAATCGCAACAACGTACGTGTCTAATTCTGCACTACCCCGTCAAACTGTGCTCGTAGAATGTGAATCTTAAATTGTTGTCCTCCACATCTAGGGTTGCCAGATTTCAGAATGCCAAAAAGAGGAAATTTTCCATATTTTAGGATGAAAAAAGAGGACACTTTCTATTTCTTGAATTTATTAGACAAGAAACAAAAACTAAAAATATTACACACATCTTACGCACCTTCAACACTGTTGAACTCATATATTTTTCATCTGAATGAATCTTTTTTAAAAGTTCCTTTCCTTGACACAAATATTTAAACAAATTGTTGCAATCCAAATTTCTAAATGTAAATTTCACCACTGAAATCCCTTTCACAGTGTCAATAGTGACTGTGTTCCTCTCATTTGCCCACTGTGCCTGTGTCAAGGAGAACAACCTCTCAACACAAGCATTATGGACTGGCAACGTGAAGAAGAACTGTGCAGTTTCAATCAGCTCGTTAAGCTGTTTAAACGTTTCCTCGCTGCTTCATGACTCAACATACTTGCACCATTTCTTACGGTATGGTTCTGATTCTCCATTATATGCGACTAGGAATTTGTTTAAGCTTGAAAACTGATGAAAGCATATTGCATTGTCAGTTTTAATATTTTTATTCAACAAAAATTTGATTGATCCTTCCACGGAAATCCACAATATATCTGAAAAATCAAGCCACTTAAAATAAGAACATTCACAAAATGGTTCCAACCACATATTCAGGTACTCCAAACATCCTTCATAAAGGATAACAACATGGCACTTAAAATCCCTCACTTTCGAAGCATGACCATCATTGTCCGTTGAAATAATCTTTCTTTCACGCTCATATAAAATTGTCATTTTTTTCTGTTTTGAAGAGCACCAAGAAGGGACCAGTATATTCATGAAATCTGAGGGAGCTTTCTTCCTTTTCGAAGTTACCAGTATAATTACGAAAAATGTCAACTAAAGATATGCCATAGATAACTCATTGATAGGATCCATACAGAATTCTTAACAACTGTTGGAGGCTTATTTTGTGACAGAAAGAAGGATTTCATGGCGGGAAACATCTCTGGAAGAACTGAACAGCCGGAAATAGTGACAGCCATCGAGTCTTGCTATGGCTGAGAAATTGTTGGTGCTCTGTTTCGACATAATCAGAAAATTTCTTTAGAGACTCAGCACAGACAATATACATTGAATAACGCTAATATATTTCCATTATTAATCTCCGTAAATTAATTTCAAGGAGGACAGTTCCGTGCTGAATGCAGTTACTAAGGACATGAGCTGAGGATCCCACTCTAACCAGTACCTTGTTAAGTGTCCTCTTTAGGTTAGCAAATACGTTATTTCCATCACATCTTTTAACACCACCGAACATTGTGTTGGAATTGTCAGCACCAAGCGCCATAGTTTGAAACTTGTTAAGCGCATCAGTGATGAATGCTGAAATAGATTCAGCAGTTTCATTTGGTCCACTTTCTATGTTAAGAAGGTAAATTTGCAGTGCTCCATTCCTGTGATCAAAGTAATGAACTATAATGGGGATCATTTTAATATTCCCATAGTTGCTAGCATCTGTCGAGACACCAGCAAAAGGAATGCACTCCAGATCTATCACGATGCATTCTACTGAATGATGTGCTAGGACTGAATTCACTATTGCTTCAGTTTTAGTACATCTACACGAGATTTTTGATGATGTGGACGAGTCATGGAAAACTTCTCTCAACAGTCCATAGATTATAACTGCTGTTGTGAAACACAGAATGGTAAGCAAGTGTTCCTTCAGCAGCACTTACTTTTGTGTCCAGTTCAGAACGGGGTTTTATAAAAAAAAATTAATCGCTTTACCTGACGAACTTGCATCACTAACATACTTCATATGTTTTGCTGTTTTCGTGTGCACTTCCAGGTCGCTGGCGCCATGATTTTCTATAGATACATGGGTCCCTTGGCAATAAACAATACATTCTGATTCCCATTGAACTCTTCCAAGACGAAAAGCTCGGATATTTTTCTTGGCGTTTATCCGTAAGTACACATTCCTTTGGCATGATGTGAAATTATCTTAAACAAAAGTGAAACAAAGAACGATCAAAAATCATTGCTGAGCTAACGCATGAAAAAGTCTTCACTTACAAAATTAAACTAAATATCTACATCTACATCCATACTCCGCAAGCCACCTGACGGTGTGTGGTGGAGGGTACCTTGAGTACCTCTATCGGTTCTCCCTTCTATTCCAGTCTCGTATTGTTCGTGGAAAGAAAGATTATTGGTATGCCTCTGTGTGCGTTCTTATCTCTCTGATTTTATCCTCATGGTCTCCTCGCGAGATATACGTGGGAGGGAGCAATATACTGCTTGACTCCTCGGTGAAGGTATGTTCTTGAAACTTCAACAAAAGCCTGTACCGAGCTACTGAGCGTCTCTCTTGCAGAGTCTTCCACTGAAGTTTATCTATCATCTCCGCAACGCTTTCGCGATTACTAAATGATGCTGCAACGAAGCGCGCTGCTCTCCGTTGCATCTTCTCTATCTCTTATGTCAACTCTATTGGTACGGATCGCACACCGGTGAGCAGTATTCAAACAGTGCGCGAACAAGTGTACTGTAACCTACTTCCTTTGTTTTCGGACTGCATTTCCTTAGGATTCTTCCAATGAATATCAGTCTGGTATCTGCTTTACTGACGATTAATTTTGTATGGTCATTCCATTCTAAATCACTCCTAATGCCCACTTCCAGTTGCTGACCTGCTATATTGTAGCTAAATGGTAAAGTATCTTTCTTTCTATGTATTCGCAGCACATTATACTTGTCTACATTGAGATTCAATTGACATTCCCTGCACCATGCGTCAATTCGTTGCAGATCCTCCTGCATTTCAGTACAATTTTCCATTGTTACAACCTCTCGATACACTACAGCATCATCCGCAAAAAGCCTCAGTGAACTTCCGATGTTATCCACAAGGTCATTTATATATATAGTGAACAGCAACGGTCCTACGACACTCCCCTGCGACACACCTGAAATCACTCTTACTTCGGAAGACTTCTCTCCATTGAGAATGACATGCTGCGTTCTTTTATCTAGGAAGTCTTCAATCCAATCACACAAATGGTCTGATAGTCCATATGCTCTTACTTTGTTCATTAAACGACTGTGGGGAAATATATAAAACGCCTTGCGGAAGTCAAGAAACACGGCATCTACCAGGGAACCCGTGTCTATGGTCCTCTGAGTCTCGTGGACGAATAGTGCGAGCTGGGTTTCACACGATCGTCTTTTTAGAATCCCATGCTGATTCCTACAGAGTAGATTTCTAGTCTCCAGAAAAGTCATTACACTCGAACATAATACGTGTTCAAAAATTCTACAACTGATCGACGTTAGAGATATAAGTCTATAGTTCTGCACACCTGTTCGACGTCCCTTCTTGAAAATGGGGATGATCTGTGCCCTTTTCCAATTTTTTGGAAAGCTGCGCTCTTGTAGAGACCTACGGTACACTGCTGCAAGAAGGGGGACGAGTTCCTTCGCGTTTCTGTGTAAAATCGAACTGGTATCCCATCAGGTCCAGCGGCCTTTCCTCTTTTGAGCTATTTTAATTGTTTTTCTATCCCTCTGTCATCTATTTCGATATCTACCATTTTGTCATCTGTGCGACAATCTAGAGTGGAACTACAGCGCAGTCTTCCTCTGTGAAACAGCTTTGGAAAAAGACATTTAGTATTTCGGCCTTTAGTCTGTCATCCTCTGTTTCAGTACCATTTTGGTCACAGAGTGTTTGGACATTTTGTTTTGACCCACCTACCGCTTTAACATGAGACCAAAATTTCTTAGGATTTCCTGCCGAGTCAGTACATAGAACTTTACTTTCGAATTCGTTAAACGCCTCTCGCATAGCCCTCTTCACACTACATTTCGCTTCGCGTAATTTTTGTTTGTCTGCAAGGCTTTGGCTATGTTTATGTTTGCTGTGAAGTTCCCTTTGCTTCCGTAGCAGTTTTCCAACTCGGATGTTGTACCACGGTGGCTCTTTTCCATCTCTTACGATCTTGCTTGGCACATACTCATCTAATACATATTGTACGATGGTTTTGAACTTTGTCCGCTGATCCTCAACACTACCTGTGCTTGAGATAAAACTTTTGTGTTGAGCCGTCAAGTACTCTGAAATATGCTTTTTGTCACTTTTGCTAAACAGAAAAATCTTCCTACCTTTTTTAATATTTCTATTTACAGCTGAAATCACCGATGCTGTAACCGCTTTATGATCGCTGATTCACTGTTCTGCGTTAACTGTTTCAAATAGTTCGGGTGTGTTTGTCGCCAGAAGGTCTAATATGTTATCGCCACGAGTCGGTTCTCTGTTTACCTGCTCAAGGTAGTTTTCAGATAGTGCACTTAAAAAAATTTCACTGGATTCTTTGTCCCTGCCACCCGTTATAAACGTTTGAGTCTCCAAGTCTATATCTGGTAAATTAAAATCTCCATCCAAATTTATAACATGGTCGGGAAATCTACTCGAAATATTTCCCAAATTTTCCTTCACGTGTTCTGCCACAACAGCTGCCGAGCCAGGGGGCCTCTAGAGACATCCAATTACCATTATTTTAGCCTGCTTTAATCGTGACCTTCACCCAAATTATTTCACATTTCGGATCTCCGTCAATTTCCTTCGATACTATTGCACTTTTTATCGCTATAAACACGCCTCCCCCTTCACTGTCCAGCCTGTCTCTGCGGTATACATTCCTATTTGAGTTTAGAATTTCATTACTGTTTACATCTGGTTTCAGCCAACTTTCCGTCCCTAGTACTAATTGGAATAGTGACCGTTTGCCAAAAGCAATATTTTGAAAATCACGTACCTTACCCAGTAAGATGAGTACGGAAAGTGAAGATCCATGATCAACAATAGCGCTAAAAAAACGTCCATTACACAAAAACAAAGAGCACGTAGATATCACAGCTATCCTTTGACCGTAGAGACTACCTACTGTCGAAGCAGCTACCTTGAAGCTAAAATGATAGAAACATAATTTGTGCGCAATATAAATCGGACCGGCCGGGGTGGCCGAGCGGTTCTAGGCGCTACAGTTGGAAACGCGCTACCGCTACGGTCGCAGGTTCGAATCCTGCCTCGGGCATGGATGTGTGTGATGTCCATAGGTTAGTTAGGTTTAAGTAGTTCTGAGTTCTAGGGGACTGATGACCTCAGAAGTTAAGTCCCACAGTGCTGAGAGCCATTTTTTATAAATCGAAATTTTCTCCTCCTGTGACGCTAAACCACGGTTCTGCGCCTCTTGCGTCGCAAATCCTCATCTTCTGATCGACTGGAATATAAGCATCCTGTAGCACAGACCCATCTTGCTAACCCAAACGGTCATTTGGATGTTAATTTTGACACTACAGGCACCCCCCCCCCCCTCCCCCTACCCCACTCCACTTCACTCAGCTGGCAGAGACCGTGTGAGAGTGCGCACAGCTGTCCTCCAGTTCACCTTCATTGTGGCCATATTTACGTTTACCATCCCAGTCTGCCTCCAAATGAATTTGTTTCCTTTTCTGGCCGAGAAATTCCCAATGTGCTTGTTCATGTTGTTCGCTGAGAAACCCTCACTTTTTCACTGATTTCCGCATTAAAAGTAGTGGGTAGGTCGGGTAAAGTCGCCACTCCAAGGGAAATTGAATTACCAACACACCATGGTTATTCATAAAACCTTGCCGCTCACACATTTTTAATCTACACGTTACAAAGTATCACACTAAATATTTAAGTTAATAAGAAAATAATATATAACAACTACATGCATCTTTTTGAAGGCTTACATTGTGGCCACTTTTACATACCAACACTATGTGATCAAAAGTATCCGGACACCTGGCTGAAAATGACTTAAAAGTTCGTGGCGCCCTCCATCGGTAATGCTGGAATGGTGTTGGCCCACCTTTAGCCTTGATGACAGCTTCCACTCTCGCAGGCATACATTCAATCATGTGCTGGAAGGTTTCTTGGGGAATGGCATCCCATTCTTCACGGAGTGCTGCACTGAGGAGAGGTATCGATGTCGGTCGGTGAGGCCTGGCACGAAGTCGGCGTTCCAAAACATCCCAAAGGTGCGCTATAGGATTCAGGTCAGGACTCTGTGCAGACCAGTCCACTACAGGGATATTATTGTCGTGTAACCACTCCACCACAGGCTGTGCATTATGAACAGCTGCTCGATCGTGTTGAAAGATGCAATCGCCATACCCGAGTTGCTCTTCAACAGTGGGAAGCAAAAAGGTGCTGGAAACATCAGTGTAGGCCTGTGTTGTGATAGTGCCACGCAAAACAAGGGGTGCAAGCCCCTTCCATGAAAAACACGACCACACCATAACACCACCGCCTCCGAATTTTACTGTTGCCACTACACACGCTGGCAGATGACGTTCACGGGCATTCGCCGTACTCACATCCTGCCATCGGATCGCCACATTGTGTACCGTGAATCGTCGCTCCACTCAACGTTTTTCCACTGTTCAATCGTCCAATGTCTACGCTCCTTACACCAAGCGAGGCGTCGTTTGGCATTTACCGGCGTGATGTGTGGCTTATGAGTAACCGCTCGATCATGAAATCCATGTTTTCTCACCTCCCGCCTACCTGTCATACTACTTTCAGTGGATCCTGATGCAGTTTGAAATTCCTGTGTGATAGTCTGGATAGATGTCTGCCTATTACACATTACGACCCTCTTCAACTTTCGTCGGTCTCGGTCAGTCGACAGACGAGGCCGGCCTGTACACTTTTGTGCTGCACGTGTCCCTTCACGTTTCCACTTCACTATCACGTCGAAGATGTGGACCTAGTGGTGTTTAGGAGTGTGGAAATCTCGCATACAGACGTATGACACAAGTGACACCCAATCACCTGACCACGCTGGAAGTCCGTGAGTTCCGCGGAGCGCCCCATTCTGCTCTCTCACGATGTCTAATGACTACTGAGGTCGCTGATATACAGTACCTGGCAGTAGGTGGCACCACAATGCACCTAATATGATAAGCGTATGTTTTCAGGGGTGTCCGAATATTTTTGATCACATGGAGTATGGTGGTAATGTGGCTAGTGCCATCGCAACAGCATTCCATTTTAGATGTTCTGACTTTCGGACATATTTTCTTGGCGCCTACAAGGTGGGCAAGAAGCCCCGTACCCCTAGTATCAAATGCTGATTTATTTGATTTGTCTGAGCACAAATACTTACTTACATATTAAGTGTCCAACATATCGATATGTTACCCATTATGCTGGAACCACATTTCTGTCCGCCCCCGTATTCTTATTGACATATTTTTGAGTATGTCGGGTGTTATAGTGCGAAATGCATCCTCAACAGCATTGCGCAGTTCTTTGTAGCACAACGACGTGCAGATACATACGCCATGACTCCCCATAACGAGTCGTTAGGTGTGGTGCGGTCAGGACTTCTTGGTGGCCATATCAAGTCCTGGAAAGTGTTCATTTGCGAACTCGCACACTGCAAGAGGTTAGTGAGGAGGCGCTCCTTTCTGCTAGCATATGCGTTCTATGAGACCCAGTTCTTCAAACTGAGGTATTAACCATGTTTGTAAATGTGCGAATAATTACTACCATTCACAGACCCTTCAAAAAACTCGGTCCAACCAGATGTTGCGATGACATCTCTGCCCACACCATTACATGAAGAGCGTTTCTGTCTAACCCGATTGTGTAATGAGGATTCTCTTTGGCCCAAATGATAATATTTCTAGCACGTGAGCTGCGATAAATGGCATATTCATTTGAATACACAACCTTGGCACGGTTCACTGCATTTGGAAACTTGAGTTAACAAAGCACGGCATGCTAAAACGCTTTCATTCCGGTCTGTATCCGATAACTCGTTTACGAATGTCGGTCTGAAAAGTCTGACCTTAAGGTCTTTTTTCATGTGATCTCGCACTGTTGTCCTCAGTATAAGAGTTACGAAGCACGTTTATGTGTAGACTTTATAGGAGATTGTTCAATCGAAGCAGAGATTCCGGCACATCTTTCTCCTCGTGTCTTCTTCCTTACACTCTGCGGCCTGTCTTTAACATTGCCGAAAGCAAAAGCACGTCTTTCCCAATTTTTGCGATGGAGCCTTATTCAATCTTTCCTGGAATGCTCCCGTAATCTGTCTCAAAAAATGGTTCAAATGGCTCTGCGCACTATGGGACTCAACTGCTGAGGTCATTAGTCCCCTAGAACTTAGAACTAGTTAAACCTAACTAACCTAAAGACATCACAAACATCCATGCCCGAGGCAGGATTCAAACCTGCGACCGTAGCGGTCTTGCGGTTCCAGACTGCAGCGCCTTTAACCGCACGGCCACTTCGGCCGGCTAATCTGTCTCATTGTCTGCCCTTTGTGTTCACGTTCTTTGTACCTACACACTTGTCACTACGTTCTCCTCAGTAGTGCAACAAGGCCGCTCACATCTGCCATGGATACATATTAAAACTCAACTGCGGCAAGATGTAAACGCTAACTGTAACAACCAATTCCAACAACACATGTGAAGTAATATAGCTGTCAACCTGCATAATAACGTGGAACTACAGTAAACAGGGGTTACAGTGGTACAGGGACTTATCGCACACCCTGTAGGTACCTGAATCAACTAAGCGGCTGGTGCAGACCGTTTCGATCGGATTTTTGTATTAAGCCGACTGTAACAGAACAGAGACGGTTTTAGGTACCGTATTTTACGGACTAAAAGACGCACTTTTTTCCTTCGAAAAATTGACTCCAAAATTTATGTGCGTCTTATACTCGAAATTAATATGAAAACATCCAGAGTTTGATTTAAAATTACAGCGTCTTAAAATTGCCTTATATTCGGTGCCGCGAGAAACCCATCTCGATCTGGCAACACTGGCAGCAGCAGTACACCGATGTGGCGAACATGAGTTGCGGGTATTCACAAGCTTGCTAAAACTGCCTTCCTCCCGCCCTGCCCTAACAAACCAAGAACACGTCTAGCCTATGACGCGTCATTGCAGTCTAGGGTGCCAGTGAACGTGAATTGAAAGTGATTTTTGCTATCGGTAACAGTACAATATTTTTGTTAGTAGCTAGTTTCTTAAAAGAAAAAAGTAAAAGGTATCCATGCATGCGGGCAATAAATAACATATGCAGAAGAACATGGAAACACAGCAACTGAGTGGCGTTTCGGCCCTCCACCAACAGAGAAAACCATTCGCGATTGGCCGGATAGTAAAGAAGAACTGAAAAAAATGAGGAAGATTTAATGTGCAAGTAGAGAACTGAATGCAAAACGACCCAAACAAGATGTTTGCAAATTGGCACTGGAATTAATACAAAAATGATTCAAATACACGATCGTAAGTTTAAAAAAATGGTACAAATGGCTCTGAGCACTATGGGACTTAACATCTGAGGTCAACAGTCCCCTAGAACTTATAACTACATAAACTTAACTAACCGAAGGACATCACACACATCCATGCCCGCGGCAGGATTCGAACCTGCGATCGTAGCGGTCGCGCGGTGGCAGACTGAAACGCCTAGAACCGCTCGGCCACAACGGCCGGCGATCGTAAGTTAGCGCTAAAGTGGAATTTAACAGACCTTAAGGGTGGAGTTGGTGGGTGCTACAAGATTATATAATTTGAAGCGTCATGGACTTAACATGCGAACTAAAACTAAAATATCTCAAAAAATGCCCTAAGAGGATGAACAGAAAATATTATATTTCCAATGCTGTATTATTCAACAACGAAAGGAAACCGGTGTGGAACTAAGCCAAATAGCGAACATGGACGAAACTCCTCTTACATTTGATATGACGAGTAACAGAACTGTTGCCATGAAAGGTACTAAAAATGTAGCTACAAAAACAAGTGGACATGAAAAAATGAACTACACTATTGTCCTTTCATCTTATACTGACGGTACTAAACTTAACTCAATGACAATTTTCAAGCCCAAAATGATTGCCAAAACATTTTGAAATACCACCAGGTGTCGTTGTTCATGTACATGACAATAGTTGGATGGAAGTGGGCGGTATGAAATTACGGATTAACAGAGTGTGGGAGAGAAGGAAAGGTATTTTACTGAAGAAGAGTTCTGTTGTTATGTTACATCAGTTTAGTAGTCATTTGAAAAATTATGTGAAAGAAAAACTGAGACAGGAAATTACAGTACTTGCTGTTACTGCGGGAGGACTCGCTTCACAACTGCAAATTCTTGATGTCTTAAACGATTTAAAGCGTATATGAGAGAGGAATGGAACAAACGGATGTTGTATGAACTGCAACATGAATTCACGCCGAAGGGAGCTTTTTTTTTAAAAAAAAAACCTACAATCAAACAAGTGTATCAGTGGGTAAAACAGTCGTGATCTAGAGTGAAGGAAGACATTATTGTCAAATCTTTCATGAAGTGCGCTCTTGATGGCAGTGAAGACTATTTTATATATGAAGAGGACAACGATGACGACGAAGAGGAAGAAGAAGAAGAAAACGAAGAAGAAAGTTCAGACGACGATTTGCGGGGATTGTAAAGGTCAGTTCTGTTTTATAAACCAAGAATTTTTCTTTTTAGGCTGGCTTTGCAGACTAATAATAAAAATGGTAAAAACATAATTTTTTAAAAAGTTACTTTTAACATTAAAGAGCGTCTTGAAGTCCGTATCATTTTATAGTCCGTATCATAGGGTAATATAAATCAATTAATTCAGTATCTTCACAGAGAGATGGAATTACGGAAGATAGCTTTGTATATAAAAGATTTAGAAGTTAATCAGATCTGTAATACTATATACGGAAGTAACTAACTCTTAGTGGCGAATACACCTTGGCCACCTTTCCCGTCGAGTAATCTGACCCCTTTTCCCAGTCGGACACCATTACGGCAATGCTAGATCGGAAGCGCTGGTGTATTTTTTACACCAGACTCATCTTTTGTCCTCTACCGGAAAAAATGCGAAGGCTTTTAACCATATAATTGTTGAAACCTTCGTAGTCATTGTTTAGCTTACGTTTAGTTGTTGAAGCCTCTACAAAAATAGTTCAGATGGCTCTAAACACTATGGGACTTAACATCTGAGGTCATCAGTCCCCTAGACTCAGAAATACTTAAACCCAACTAACCTAAGGACATCACACACATCCATGCCGAGGCAGGATTCAAACCTACGACCGTAGCAGCAGTGCAGTTCCGGACTGAAGCACCTAGAACCGCTATTCTTTTATCTCATTTTGTTCTATATTGTTCGTTGAATTTGTTCGGGGCATTTAGGTTCTCCGTTGATCTGTTCACTTAGTTTTTTTTTTGTTACAGAGGGTAGCTAACCCTCTGACCGAAGACGCTGAGCTACCGTGCCGGCTAGGCCAGAGCAGGCGGCGCAGCCTCGACAGGTTTTATTCTCGAATCAGAAACACACAAATTTACAGTAGCCATACACATCAACAAATATGTACACACACACACACACACACACACACACACACACACACACACACACACACACACACACACACACACACATATATATATATATATATATATATATATATATATATATATATATGTGTGTGTGTGTGTGTGTGTGTGTATAGACAAATGGTATTTATATTACATGTGCCCAGTACTTTGCGACCTCCAAGACGCTTGGAGTGGCTTGCAGGAGATCAATCTTCGTGCAGCATGTAGGGCACAAAAGGCACTGGAGCATGTGGCTTGTGGTTTGTTCTTGTCCACAATCACAGGACGTATCTTCTGTTATGAAGCCTCATCTCTTCAGGTTGTCTCTGGATCGTCCAACTCCTGATCGTAGTCTGTTTAAAGATTTCCACACCAGCCAGCTCTCGTTGTGTCCAGGTGGTAGTTCTTCAGCTTCTGGCGTCTGCAGGTGAGGCGTCGACTTCTTCCATAACTCCAGCCTTACCTTCTCTGGTGAAATGGTGAGCTTCTCGGATGTTCTCAGGAAGCTCTTTCGCGATCTCAGCCGTTGCTGTGGTGGATTATGTCCATGCAGTGGATGGGCGCTGTCCTGTTCCACTTACAGTCTCTCCTTGTTGGCAGCCACTGTTCTGCGTATCCATGGTGGCGCTATTCCAGCCAGGCAGTAGAGCTTATCTGTTGGGGTAGGTCTTAAGCAGCCTGTGATCAACCTGCAGGTTTCGCTGAGAGCAATGTCTACTTGTTTGGCATGAGATGACTTGTACCAGACTGGAGAAGCATATTCAGCAGTAGAAAAGCACAGTGCCATTGTAGAACAGCGAATAGTTTGTGGATGTGATCCCCACTGTGTCCCCGCTAGTTTGCGAATTAGGTTGTTTCGAGCGGAGATTTTCATTTTGGTGTTCTTGCAGTGAGTTTTGAATGTCAGAGTTCTATCGAGAGTGGCTCCCAAGTATTTAGGTGCGTGATGATGCTGGAGTTGGATACCTGACCATGGAATATGTAGCTCACGATTAGCTTCCTTGTTCCTTAAATGAAAGGCACACACTTGTGTCTTCGAAGGGTTTGGTCTGAGTTGGTTCCGATTGTAGTAGCTTGACAGTGTTCTGAGTGCTGTTGTCAGGTTTCTTTCCACTCTTTCAAAGCATGATCTCTGCGTAGCAAGGGCTAGGTCATCTGCATATAAGAATCTCCTTGTACCTGGGGTCAATGGCTGGTCGTTGGTATAGATGTGGAAGAGAAGTGGAGTCAAGACGCTTCCCTGAGATACACCATTTTTCTGCGCTTTCCAGCGACTGCGTTGTCCTTGAAATTTAACAAAAAACCTGCGGTTTTGGAGGAGGGTACTGAGTAGTCTAACGAGGTGGGCGTTGTTGATCATATTGTATAGTTTTGCATGGAGTAACCGATGATTGACAGTATCATACGCTGCTGTGAGATCCACGAAGACCACGCCAGTTACGGTTTCAAAACCATCCTCTACAAACTGAGTGAGGTTCAAACGTTGCCCTGTGCAGCTTCTGTTTGGTCGAAATCCTGCTTGTTCGGATATGAGAAGAGGGTCTATTACTGGTAGGATTCTATTCAGAATCATACGTTCGAACAGTTTATAAAGGTGACTCAAAAGGCTAACTGGTCTGAAATTCTTGGGATGATTTGCTTCCTTTCCAGGTTTCAGAAGAGCTATCACCCTGCCTCGACAGGTACTGGGCAACGATTAGTTTTTCCTGGAACTGCAGCAGCAGAGTCCTGTATACACCAGGCTCCTGTCCTTGCAAGTTCTATTTCAAATTGTTGTAAGTTTACACGAATCGGTGTGCTAAAAAGCGATATATTTCAGAGACATCCATTATTATACTTCATTGCCTGCTAATAATAATTCGTGTTTCTGATTGTAGGACCTAAAAAGGAGGAATTAGAGCGGACTCTTTTAGAGGTGCTTACGGAAGACGACGACCGAGGAGACAATGATGATTTGCTTTCTGATGTAGAGGATGAAGTAATATTACCGAGTGATCATGATAGTGACTCAGAAATTCATGTGATGAGAGATTACCTTTGATTATGAAGGCGATATATTCAGTGGTAGGGACAAACAAACAAAATGGTTGAAAACTGATGTAGATAAAAAGACTTCACTTGTACCAGCAAAAAATATCGTCAATATCTTCCCAGGCCCTAAAATGGTAACACAAGGTATTGTAGAGCAAGTTGAATCGTTCCATAAAATCACCAGTGTTGATATGATAGATGAAGTTGTGCTTATTACAAATGTATACATTCATGGAAAGAGGCAAGAAGAAAATTAGTCTAGAGACAGGAACGCTTAGTTTACAGATCATAATGTAGTTTGTGCAGTATTAGGCATTCTTTGTTTGACTGACCTCAAAGGTGGAATCCACAACAATGTATTGGAACTTTGTTCAAATGACGGAACAGGAATGACTGCCATAAACTGACGAGAATTAGAAGCATTCTAAGGTCTCTGCAGCTTTATGCAGTACATTCTCAGCAAACTAGCTAAATGTGACGTTCTAATATTTGCTCCGCGCGATGCTGCCAATCTACACTGGTTTGCTAAAAGCGCATTGTGACAAACAGCCAGGAGGATGGTTTTGTCTTTCTAAAATGCCATTTGCTATTTAGTGTAGACTACCAGAGCCGATAAAAGTCATAAATAGATATGCGACATCAGATAACTGGCATACTAGCTATCCATTGGTTCTCTCTCTTCCCCTCTGCTGCAAAACAAAATTGCTTGCATAGGAACCCTAAGAAAGTATAAAAAAGAAATACCACCTGAGTTTCTGCCAACAAGAAAAGAAAAAACGGGTTGGCAGTTTCTGGATACCAAAAGACGTTACTATGGTATCATGTGGACCTAAACGTAACAAATCTGCTGTACTTATTTCCACAATGCACAACGAATGAAAAGTAGAAGAGACCACTAAGAAACCTCACATTATACTGGGTTATAACAAAACCAAGGCTGGGGTTGATTCTGTTGACGAAATGTGCAATAAATATTCAGTAACACGAATGACAAAGTGATGGACAACGGCTGTATAGTAAGCATTGTTGAACGGGCTGGTATCAATGTATAGGTATTATTTCAAGCAAATGAAAAGAACGAGGAACATCAGCGTCGAATTTTTCTAAAGAACCTTTCTTTTCAACTCCTGGAAACACATCTTATCGAAAGATCTGTGATACCAAGTTTACCACCTGATGTTAGAATGTATCTGTGCCGTTGCAAAGTTCAAGTGATGCGTATACAAGAGCAACAAATGAAGAAAAAAGGTAGATGTGGAATTTATGGTAGGACAAAATACAGCTCCACGACAATAAAATGCAGCTCTTGTAATGATTTTTATCTGCAAAAGTCATTCTCAAACAACAATTCTCTGCGAAAAATGTAATGATGTTAACTCAAAGCTGAAGATAATTAATTTGCAAGTAAATTACTCCATTGTAACAAATTAGGATCCACATGTATTAGAACTATTGTTAAGCATAAGCTTAAATGTCCGCGCCTGCTCCTCTAACATGAAAGAGCACGCCTGCTGTAGAGATTTGGTTCACAGTGAAGACGGAAATTAAAGGAACTAGATCAAAAGACGTTGTTTAAACCTTGATATGGTATAAAAGTATTATTCTGTGTATAAAAAGTGAGATAACAAGAATAATATAAATGACTTACCTTAAGCGCCGGCCGTTGGTGGCCGAGTGGTTCTAGGCGCTTCAGTCTGGAACCGCGCGACCGCTACGGTCGCAGGTTCGAATCCTGCCTCGGGCATGGATGTGTGTGATGTCATTAGGTTAGTTAGGTTTAAGTAATTTTGAGTTATAGGGGACTGATGATCTGAGATGTTAAGTCCCATAGTGCTCAGAGCCATTTGAACTTACCTTAAGCCAGACGACTGAAAATCACAAAAAGTTTTTACTAAAAAATGACGGAGCAAACTTGTTCTGTCAAACTCGCTGACAACTTGAAACGTCCCCTTAGAAAAATTATGAATAACTGTGCTAGTAAACTTCTACGTTATTTGATACAAAGACAGTTGAGTAAAACTGAACGTACTCAGACAGTTATCTCTTTACTTATTCCGATCATCATTAAACTGACACAAAATATTTTTTGGCGCAATGCAATCTGACTTTCAATAATCCCTACAAAAGAATGGCCATGACTAACAATAACCTATACCTTTCATGAATTACTTACCTCACAAAAATCTTCGTTACTCGAACTACTGCAATACAGCGAGCGCCTATACTGCCAGCTAAATAAAAGATTCTAACTACTGAAGGCACTAACTACTGATAGGCATAGTTAGCAAATGAAAGATTTTGATAGAGAACAAACAATGTATTTACCTTAATAATGTTCAAAAGTCATCGTATATATATATATCTATTAATTCATGACATCCATCTTTACAAACTTCCTTTTTCTGGCGGACAGACGTCCAGATCGTCCGCTTATAGTAACCTCTCAAACCTCTGGCATCTCTCTTTCCTCATCCACCACTGCTGGCGGCTCACCTCCAACTGCCCAACGCTACGTGCTATTCACATCCAACTGCCCAACATTACACAAGTGAATATTCCAACAATGAGTCCAACCAGCCACATACTGCATACAACACAGTTAGTGATTTTCATACAGAGCTCTACGTGGTGTTGCCAACATAAAAACCTAAACAGCCTACTTACAAACTTTGATAGTGTACATTAGAACTAGTCTGACTATTTGACGGCAGGAGCAGCACTGTTCAGGGGCAAACACCAGACAACTGTCACTGCTCCCGCTCTGACTGGTTTACGCCTCTTTTCCCTACATGCTACACTTTCATGACTCAAAACTAGTCATACATAATGTGCATCAACTTCTTTTTCCAGATACATTGGAAGCTTGATTTTGAGCACTCTGCTTAGTTGGACACCAACGGCCGTGCCGCACTGGTATCACAGGTTCCTGTCAGATCACCCAAGTTAAGCACTGCCAGGCTTGGCTAGTAACTGAATGGGTGAGTGTCCGGGTCTGTCGAGCACTGTTGGGAAGCAGGGTCCACCCAGCCTCGTGAGGTCAATTGAGGAGCTACTTGACTGGTAACTGACGGTCCGGTCACGGAAACTGACAACGGCGGGGAGAGCGGTGTGCTTACTACATGCTCCTCTATATCCGCATCCAGTGACGTCTAACGTCTGAGGATGACACGGCGGTCGGATGGTACCGTTGGCTCGTCCGAGACCTGTTCGGACGGAGTGTAGTTTCAGTTCAGTTGGACAAAGACACTCCAGTTCATTTTTTACTTTGCTACTATTTATTTTTGTTTCTTTAAATGCAGTCGATGATCACAAATTTTTTGTGACCAACGACTGGAGTTAAAGAAACACAGTCTGTGTAATATTGTGTAAGTTGGATGTAAAGCACAGCGCCATTGACAATCACCTAATATCCAAATTAATATGCTGAACGAAACTGTCGTATAATTAGATAATTATACCAATGTTATTGGCAAATGTCCTTGTCATGTGCTAAGAAAGCAGTATGCAGCATGGTGCTGATGATGGGCATGTGCGCCCAATACTAGAGCCTTAATAAATAATCACTATTTAACAGTTTACGTCAATAAATAAATATGTTCGAGAACGATAAATGACCAACTACTATCTTCCGGTCAAGGGGTTATTAAGCTTTACAATTACAGGAAAATTGTTAAGCGCATTTACTTTAATAATAAAGAATTGAGCGTTGCTTCTAATTACTGCGATTGCGTATCGTAATTGATGTTACAAGCAATGGCTAAGAAAAAAAAAATCTCGTGACTGTAAGCGTTCGTAACTACGCTTACGTAAAGTATCTATTTTAGCATCACTAAATAAATTATGTCACTGTAAATGACTATAATTATAAATATTTCCCACTATAATAGTTTAACAGAGCATAGTCACACTCCTTTTGTTTATAACATGACTTGAAATTACGTCTTTGTTGGTTCGTAGCCAGGCCAACTGAAACATCAATCATTTATTGTACACCTGAAATGTCAATCATTTATTGTACACTTACTCGTTCGATATAAATAAAATCTCCTCCAGGTCCGCAGTCTTCTGAGAAATGGAAATGTTATACTAGCTGCGAGGTAGTTGCGCATCTGTAAACAAAAGTATTAAAATTCAAATTTTCCACGTGATGTCGGCTATCTTGTAGTTCCTACGATGCTACGTAGTCCCGACTGCCCAGCGTGCTAGAATTGCTGTAAACGCTTCGTTATTTGACACAGGGCGATAACAACCACAAAATGAAAGCATTAAATAACAGTTTAAGTTAAAAATCGATTTCACAATGAATAACATGTTATACAGTCGTACGGACTTGGAAGACGTAGAGCGATCTTATAACAATGACAGAGACAGAGAAAGGGCGTCATAGATAGAAAGTCAAGGAGACAGACCCATCGCAGTCACAGATATAAATATACTGTTTCGCAGCACATTATGTCAAGTCTCTATTGTCACTAGTTTTCGTCAAAGTAACATATCGTAGAATTAACAATCTTATATTCCATCATTGATTTTCTTTTTCACTCGTTATTACATTATACAGAGTTTCTTTTATTAATGTCACTCAGTTCATTAATTCGTAAAAAATATAAAAATCTTCGTGACAAATGCATATGGGGACGCCATACGGCTCATGGCGATCGGACGGTATCGATGGGCTTTCTGAGGCCTGTTCGGACGGAGTGTCGTTTTAGTTCAGTTGGACAAAGGCACTCCAGTTTACTTTTTACTCTGCTGCTATCACTTTTTTTTTTGTGAACACCGGCTGGAGATGACGAAACACATTCTGTGTAATATTGTGTAAGTTGGATGTAAAGCACAACACTATTGACAATCACACAATATCCCACTTAATATGCTGATCAAAAGTGTCATATAATTAGATAATTATACCGATGTTATCGGGAAACGTCCTTGGCATGTGCTAAGAATCCAATACGTAGCATGCCGCTGATGAAGGGCTTGTGCGTCCAATACTTGTGGCGCATTAAATAAATAAAGTTATCACTGTTGGATAGTTTACACCAATAAATAAATTACATGTTCCAGAGCAATAAAAGACCAACTACTATTTCCGGCGAAAGGGGTAATTCAGTGTCATTGCCCGCATCTCGTGGTCGTGCGGTAGCGTTCTCGCTTCCCACGCCAGGGTTCCCGGGTTCGATTCCCGGCGGGATCAGGGATTTTCTCTGCCTCGTGATGGCTGGGTGTTGTGTGCTGTCCTTAGGTTAGTTAGGTTTAAGTAGTTCTAAGTTTTAGGGGACTTACGACCACAGCAGTTGAGTCCCATAGTGCTCAGAGCCATTTGAACCATCAGTCTCATTTTTCCGCTCTGTAGTTTCATTTCCTGCTTTTAAGTACCGTTGGTCTATTGTGCTACATCCATTTTTAAAGGTAACTTTTTCTCTTGTTTGATTAATGTACTATATTTCTTCTTCGCGGTTTAGTGGTAATTTCAGTATATACCTTGTGCACCCACAAGGGCATGGTGGTAAGGTATTGGTCTCACATTCACGAGGAAGGCGGTTCAAATCCCAGTCCAGCTATCCACATTTAGGTTTTGTCCTTTCCGTAAATTGATTAAGGCAAATGCCGCAACGGTTACTTAGAAAAGGACACGGCCTATCTCCTCCGCTAACCTAGTGCTATCTGAGTCCGTGCTCTGTCTTTGTTCAAATGTGTGTGAATTCATAAGGGACCAAACTGCTGAGGTCATCGTTCCCTAGACTTACACGCTACTTAAACTAACTTGTGCTAAGAACAACACACACACACACCCATGCCCGAGGGAAGCTTCGAAGCTCCGGCGGGAGGAACGACACAATCCGTGACATAGCGCCTCAAACAACGCGGCTCCTCTGCGCGGCGCTCTGTCTTTAATGACGTCGCAGTCGACAAGACTATAAACCGTAATCTTTCTTGTACACGATGGAAAGTTATTAATATTACATCCATAAACAACAAATTCAAGGACGTACTTCATGGGTACGCTGAAATGCTCAGTGATGGTGTTTCTCTCCTTCAATGCAGTACCTTTACAAAAGCTGCTGTGGGGACACTTCTCGGTTTAACTTGGGGATTTCAAGGCCAGTATTCCCGAGTGAGAGATCAGTGCGATAACTGCTGCGCCACCTCGCTCATTAAAAAAAAGAGAGTTTTTGAGAACTGAGAGATAAGGCTCTTTGCAGATAGTATTCCTCCTGATATCATATGCCCTAGGTGAATGTCTCTTAACGAATATAATGGGCTTGAAACTGGTAGATACGTTTCTCAGCGTTCATTGCTGATTTTTTTAAATTTCCCATGAAATGCTAACTTGTTGTATAAACTTGGTGAACGTTGGAGATAATTACAGTATATGGGCAGGATAATGACTTGCCTGATAATGACTGCCGTATTATTGGGTACTGTCACAGTATTTCGAACTTTTAGATAACTCCTCAATCAACCACTATGCAACTCCGGAAAACGGGCATATCGCATATATGTCACTCGTCTCTCTTCCTTGGTGTTTCCTATAATGAAGTAACATTTAGTGTCTTTTACTGAATATGACAGTTATCCCTTCACCTTTGGCCTTCTTAAACGACTGGCACCCAAAAACAGAAAAAAAAACAGATAACGGTATCTGCGCTCCAGTTGGCAGTGTGTTTATTTATTTCCATGTCCGGAACACCATCGATTAAAAATCTAGTATAAGTCAACTGTAATAAACTCTGAAGCTTAAATATGTTTTGCCGAGTACCCATTAACACAGACTGCCTTATCATTAGCTGTAAATCTAGAGGTTGTGCTAAGATTTGGGCACGTCAGTAGGTGGTTCTCCCGTTTGGACATTCCCACAGTCTATAGCGCGTCCCCAGCGAGGTAGCCCCATCGGGCAAAGTTATACTTACAGTTTGAGACCCTAATCCTTAACCTGTTGAGAACTTTTGTTGCTGCCTGCCGCAAGTTCTCCAGGACGGGATTTAGTGCTGCCTCCTTTCACAACTGAAGGCTGCTCTCTTCAACGCTGACATAGATTGGCTCTGACGTCCAAAGGAAGCTCTTTCTTGAGCGAAGCCGCCTGGGTGGTTGTTGGCCGTGTGGAGGACGACGATTATCTGCCATCTGTTTCTTCCTCTCCACCTCTGCAGCTACTTACCGCTGCATACTGCGGCGAGCTATCCGTATGAGAGGGCGCATCTTTTCTGTCGGCGTGGATCTCAAACATCCTGATACGATGCAGTGTGGCTCGTTTACGGCCACATCAGTGTGTTTCACGTGGACCGAATTCTTCCACACAGGAGCGGCATATTCAGCGGCCGACAAACTGAGTGCAATGGCTTTTGTTCGAAGCACTTCTGTGTCAGGAACCCAGTTTACGATTGACATTTTTCCTAGCACTGATGCAAACAGTGCTGTTTAATTGACAGAGTTCTGTCCAGCTTCACGCCTAAGTATCTGGGAGTGTAGCAATGCTCTAGCTCTTGCCTTTTCCAACTCAAATGGAATTTTCTTTTGGCTACCTTATTCCTCACTTGGAAACTGCAGACTCGACTCTTTTCTGAGTTTGATTCCAAGTGGTTTCGGCGACACTAATCCCTCAGTATTTCTCCTCCACTTCCTCGAAGGTGCTCCCTTGGGCAGCCACGGCCGTATCAGCAGGATATACGAGGGTTGCCCAGAAAGTAATGCACATTTTTTTTCTTCAACAATTTTTTATTGCACAGAATGAAAACTGCACACACGAAAGACTGATGTTTTATCTACGCACACTAGTTTTCCACGTCATCTCCATCCCGTTCTAAGGCTTTCCTCGAGCGCGAAACAAGGGCGTGTATGCCCTCTCGGTGCCAATCCTTGTGGTGGCGGAGCTCGTGCTTCATTGCGTGAATCACCTCCTCATCGTCCGCCCCCGGTAGCTGCATGGTCAGCAAGACGGAATGTCAATCCTAAGGACCCGGATTCGATTCCCGGCTGGGCCGGAGATTTTCTACGATCAGGGACTGGGAGTGCTGTTGTCCTAATCATCATTTAATCTCCCATCGACGCGCAAGTCGACGAAGTGGCGTCAAATCGGTCTACCCGACGGGAAGCCTTAGTCACACGACATTTTTTACCTATTCATCGTCCTCAAAATGTCTTCCACGCATGGCATCCTTTAATGGCCCAAGCAAGTGAAAGTCTGAGAGGGCTAGATTAGCTCCTCCGAACTGCCTTCTGATGACCTCACCCTCCGTGTCCAGCGACTAACTGTACTTCTGTCGCCAGCAGATGCTCCATAGACTTTGCACAAGCGTTTGTGAATATTCCACACAGTTTCTTTCCCTGCAGTGAGAAATTCAGTGACGGTACGTTGCTTGTAACATACATCACCTACAGACGCCATTTGGAAACTGTTCTACAGCTACACTATCTATCGGAAGTGATGGAAACTTGGCGCGCTCTCTCAGGAAACTTCAAATAATACATACGTAACGTTTCGCATTCGTAGAATTGTTTTCCGCGTGAAAAAAAAATGTGGTGCGTTTCGTTATGGGCAACTCGCATAGAAACTGCCTGTCATCGGGGTTTTTCTTTTCTTTTTATTTTTTTTCTCCACCTACTGTTTGTTCCCTGCATAGTAATACAAGATCCTATTCTGTCGTGCACACTACACAAATCTTGAAAATCCAAAAGCCTTCGTCACTTGCTAGACTTCATGTATCATTCTACTGTGATTAATACGAGGGTTGGAACTTTAATATTGTCAACTATTTATTTACTGCTCGAACAAAATAGATACGTGTTTCAAAGTTTGACTGGCCTTCAAAGTAGTCACCAGCATTGTGTTTAACCCGTTGCCAGCGATGTAGAAGTCGTAGGATACTCTTAGGAGTGCCAGTTGTGTTGACAGTTCGAGCGGCGCGGTCTATTGCCTGGCGAATTTTGTAGCAGTTCTGAATCGAATGCTGTGAAGTGTTTCCTTCAGTTTAGAAATCGAATTGAACTCACGAGGGCTTAAGTCAGGGGAGTGCAGTAGGTGGTATAAGCACTTAGCAGCCCTATCAGTCAAACAAATCAGTAACAGCTTGCACTGTACGTGTTTGAGCATTGTCCTGCACAATGATGGTCAGGTCCTCCAGAAAGTGTCATCACTTCTGTCTCTAAGCTGCTCATAGGTTGTGTTCCAAATATATCCTCACGTCTTTGAGAGGTGAAGACTATATCAAACGCAGATTGAAACTTCCATGGTCCAACCGGGATTCGATCCCATCTTCCCTCTGCTCCGAAGCACGCGTTTCACCGCTAGATCATAAGGGCCGACTCTTTTTTTCATTTTAACACTAAACTCAAGAGATGACTTTTCTGTAACGTATACGAACGAGACACAGTCTCTGGGACCCCATGTTTAAACTGAGATTTAAGGCACAAATCATTGGGAATTTTTAATTTATGCTATATAATATTTATTTTTATAATGTTGTTTAAATGCTTCTTGTTTGCTTTATTGTATTAAATAAAGCCCGTAGTATTTTACTGTCTGTCACACAAAATCACATGCTTTTGTGTGCTTTTTTAAATAGTATACATAAATCGACTGTTAGAGAACTGAATTTTACATTCTGAAAAATTGTGCTATCTCTGTAAGAAGTAAATTTACACATAAAACTAATCTCCAGGTTTTAAATTTACGCATAAAAATTCAATTCGATAGGTACGCAAAGAGAGTCTGCAAAACTGACATTCGTTGCTGGAATCTGGATTTTTCTTATCACCACTCAGAACACATTTGATTGTAGGTAATACTTTAAGTATTTTGTTGAAGAAACAGACAGATCCCCATCACGATTGTCCTGAAGTTTTTCCTCTGAGGCCGGCCGCGGTGGTCTCGCGGTTAAGGCGCTCAGTCTGGAACCGCGCGACTGCTACGGTCGCAGGTTCGAATCCTGCCTCGGGCATGGATGTGTGTGATGTCCTTAGGTTAGTTAGGTTTAAGTAGTTCTAAGTTCTAGGGAACTGATGACCACAGATGTTAAGTCCCATAGTGCTCAGAGCCATTTGAACCATTTTTTTCCCCTCTGAGTGATGCTCTTGTTCGACAACAGAACTGTGATCACTCGCTATTGTAAAATTGTCGAATTTTTCGTCTATTTCTTGATCTGTATCACAGACACCTTCCTCCGTCCATCGACTAACAATTTCATCAAACTCGGGAAAGTCCCTGCGAACTTATTTTGTACCATATGGTACCGTAAAGCAGAAAACGCACGTAGTTCACGAGGTACGGTCTTGAAGACCCTAATACTTGTCGATAACTCGTGTCAACAGCAAACACGGCCGCGGTGGTCTAGCGGTTCAGGCGCTCAGTCCGGAACCGCGCGACTACTACGGTCGCAGGTTCGAATCCTGCCTCGGGCATGGATGTTAAGTCCCATAGTGCTCAGAGCCATTTGGACCATTTTTGAACAGCAAACAAAAAAGGCGATAACGCAACCGACAGCAAAATGTTGCAGGGTTGGCTATTCCAGGAGAGCAGGGGGAGTACGTAAGCGTTCCGCCACAACTGACCTTGGAGAGCGAGTTCGAAAATTTTCGCTCGGTCTGAGAGACCACACCTCATAATTTCAGGTTTGAACGAAACAGTGGTTGGTTTTTGAAGTGTCGTGCTTGGTTTTGCCAGTGTCTTGCAATGAACATTTACGAATGAAGCGGGAGGGTTGTTTTTTTCCTTCAAAGCTGTAGAATTAATAGGTTCTTTGAGAAATCCGTCCAACGCTTTTGATACACTACACTGTACCAAATCGTCGACTATTAATCAAGATACCACTTTACAGTATTTGTATGGAGTGAGGAAAAGAACTCAATAACTTGTACTTGACGACGAATATTATACATAAGGAAAAGTGACATCGTGTGTGCCCAAGAAAAGGTAGTACGACTTCTAACGTTCTCAGTATACGCCTTCGATTCATCAGATGTGGTCAAAAACACTAAGAGTTTTCGCTGATGACGAAGGAATGTGGATGAAAGTATCGTCGTTGGACGATCATAAGGAACTGCAGAAAGACTTTTTACCGTATGTTGCTGGGTGAATAGCTGTATTTGCGGGTGGGATCTCTGTCGCCTCGCCTCGTATGTGTCTGCATTAATACATGTTATCGAAAAATGAAAGAAATGGCCTTCGTAGATGGACCAGCTATCTTGTTCCCTAGCAGATCATTCATCTGCTGATATTCTGTCCCAGGCGTCGGACTTCGTTTCCTACAACATATGTTTCGTCGCCTGGTAATGAACTGATCAATAAGAAGGGATCGCACGGAAGCTACAGACCAATGAAAGTATTTAAAGTCTGGCAATGCATCTGTTTATAAATGGTTACGTAAATCAGAGGAAGCCCTTTCACAATTTTACTAAACTATCACTCACAATAAAGCAGCCACTGGGTAAGCAATGGACTTGCCGTAGGGCAAGTAAAAAGAACAGAAGCTCACTAAACAAGAACGTCTTCACAATAAAGACGAGTCCCTAGAGAGAGCACAAAATGAAATAACATGAATCATTATAACATAAGAAGCTAGACATGGGTCAAAATGCGATTACAGTTAACAGGTATCGAACAGTAGAGCTTACCATGCTATATGTGGACACTCAGCGCCAGTATTGGCGTTGCAAACGTAACGACAGCACAGACGCTACCGTCCTAATAACGGCGCCGGCCCTTGTGACCGAGCGGTTCTAGGCGCTTCTGTCCGGAACCGCGCTGCTGCTGCGGTCGAAGGTTCAAATCCTGCTGCGGGCATGGATGTGTGTGATGTCCTTAGGTTAGTTAGGTTTAAGTAGTTCTAAGTTTAGGGGACTGATGACCTCAGATGTTAAGTCCCATAGTTCTTAGAGCTATTTGAACCTAATAACGGGGTGCTTCATAATTCTAAATACATCGAGCACCTAGCGAATGGCTAACTCAAGGCTGCTCCCAAGGTAATGGAAGACAACACTTGCCACTAAATGGCGGTAACTGTTGCACGAGAAACCTCGCATGTTGGCACCTTCAGAAACTGCCACTAAAGGGAGAGATTTCCCTGGGCCATTTTAAGACTGTCGGCGAATTGCAGTGCATCTCCATGGTGTACAAAAAGATCCTTGTATCCAACGTAACAGAGGTTGGAAGTGCAACCGTTCCTGCTGTTTTGGCCGACTATAGCGGCTATGTTTCTGCTTGAAATTGGGTGGTCCGAACAGTCGCTCATTCCCAGAACATGGGAAACTTCGTGTATTTCCTCCACAGCGTGGCTTCAGCGACGATTCAAAATAACGGGCAGTAAACAATCTACCGAGTACGCCAGAAAAATATGTCCACACTTTAAGGAAAGAAAAGTATTACTTATGCCTTTATTTTATATTTAATAATTGATCACACATGTTGTACAACCTTCAGTTTAGCACGTGGTTACTTTAAATGTTCAAAATATTCACCGTAGGCGGCTATACACATGACAGAACGACGATCGGTAGCCGCAACTACATCAGTCAATGTTACAGTGGAGATCGCTGCTGCACATGTCGCTGTAATCTCCTGGCGTCCGTGACTTACGTCGATAGACATTATCTTTCAGTTCCCCCACAAGTAAAAGTCAATAGGTGTTAGATCTGGCGACCTTGGAGGGAACTCAATGGGCCCTCTTCCTCCAGTCCAATGCCCTGGAAAATTATCCAGGAAAGCTCGTACGGCTAGGTGGTAGTGTGGTGGCGCCCCGTCCTGTTGGTAGACCTCCTCATCAGCTCCATAAAGCGCACGTATACCAGGCAAAACTGATGTGCGTAGCATTTCCAAGTACACTTCTCCAGTGACAGTAGTAGCAAAGAAAGAGGGTCCCATTCGCAAAATTGCATTCGGAGATCAGGATCGTCGTCATTAATTACTTGCAGTAATCGTGGAATGTAAACTTCCCACTTTGCAGCAATTCAAACTTGTCAATGATGCGTTTAATTGTTAGGCGGGTTGGCGGCTCTGTCTCAAACTCCCGCCTCCTCTGACGTTGCACTTCAACGGCATTATCAAACTTGAAAAACCACTTCACAATACATTTTCGTTGCTCGAATGTGAAGTGTGCTCCAGCCACCTTGTTTGCTCAATACCGAGATGAAAGTACTAACGCCTGTTGAGCCAAAGACCATACTACAACACACACGTAACTCAAATCGAATGACAATATCGATATCTCGATAGAGCCTGACGAAGAGTATATACATTTTTCTGGCAGACTCAGTAGATCTCGCCGTCATGGGCGTTTTCTGCATTAAATAAACAGGGAATGCCAAAATTATCGTACGCCCTCCACCGATGATCCTCTACATAGATAATACCTCGGCAGTGTCTGCAGACCTGGAAAAATTAGTTTAGTAGTATTAATTACTAATTAAGATTGACGACTTGTCAGTTAATTAAGCTAACGGTTTGAGAACCGTATCAGCTTACTCGGAATTTTATTGGGAGCTCGAATCCGTGATCAGAATTGAAGGATCATTTTCATTAGTTCCACTTCCTTTGTGGTGAGGACTGGTCTGAACAGATAGTGTGGTCTCACCATGTGCGTTATGTGCTTGGCAAAGTCACTGCGTTACAACTTGGACAACATTTACACTTCGTATTGTGAATGGGACTCTCGTTGAACGTGGAAAAATGTAAGATAATACTTCTAACAAAGAGAAAGAAGCAGACTGTATCTGATCACAAGATTAGTGAGGAACATCTTGCGCACATCCAATGATATTTAGGGATAAAAAGAAAACTAAGAAGCAACATTGTAATCACCAGTAAAAAGCAAAATTCCTTGCACAGAAAGCAAATGTAACTCTTTAGAACGCTTACAGTGTTTGATACGCAATAAATTTACACTGAACAAAAAAATGCCATTAATTTCAGTTTGAAAAGTGAAAACTGACATTGCTAAATTAAATGTAAGTAATAAGGGGGAGTGTTGTACCTAGAGGACAGTGTATCGAGGAATACGTGATATTTTTTAGTTGGTACTTCAGTCTTGCAACTGATTTTAAAATCACGTGAGGAATGCGCTCCAGAGACCGCCGTAAGGAATTTCTGTAATTTTCTACAGTTTATGTTGTTGTTAGACATGAGATGGGGTTTTGCATAGCATTTTCAAATCTTCACATTCTACGCTTCTAAATGCTGTATAATATACGAAGGGCTTTCAATGAGTAATGCAACAAACGTTTTCTTGGTCAATTTCTGTTGAAAAAATGCGGAATTTGTTGAGAGACATTATGAAATAATCCCACTTCAGTGCCTATAGTTTCATAAAGTTATGATAGGTGGGGGCGTTACACGTAGCCTTCAAAATGGTGTCTGTAACGGAGATGCGTTACAAGCAGGGACCTGTCATTGAGTTTCTTTTGCCGGAAAAAAACACTGTGTTGCAAATATTCATAGGCTCTTGCAGAATGTCTACGGAGACCTGGCAGTGAACAAAAGCACGGTGAGTCGTTGGGCAAGGCATCTGTCATCATCGCAAGGTCGCTAGAACCTGTCAGAGTTCCCGCGTGACACTTCGATGCTCGACTGGACTTCTGTTGGTAGTGCTGACACACTCGTCCACCATTTGGGGTACTCAGTTGCGCTAGGTTCCTCGCCGCCTGCCAGAAGACCTTAAAGAGCAACGATGGAACATCTGTACGGATTTGCTTGCCTCTTACGAGGCTGATCATGACAATTTTTTGTCGGACATCTCACAGGCGAAGAAACGTGAGTTCATCACTTCGAAGTGGAAACAAATCAGCTATCCAAGGAGTGGCGCCGCACCGCCTCTCCTCCTCTGAAGAAGTTCAAAGCCTTCAGACGGTAATTTTTATTTTTTTGGGGGGGGGGGGTGGTTATCACTCTTCTGACTGGTTTGATGCGGCCCGCCACGAAGTTATCTCCTGTGCTAACCTTTTCACCTCAGAGTAGCACTTACAACCTACGTCCTCAATTATTTGTTGGATGTATTCCAATCTGTCTTCCTCTACAGTCTTTGCCCTCTACAGCTCCCTCCAGTACCATGGAAGTCATTCTCTCATGTCTTAACAGATTTCCTATCACCTTGTCCTTATCAGTGTTTTCCATCTATTCCTTTCCTCTCCGACTCTGCTCACAACCTCCTCATTCCTTACCTTATCAGTCCACCTAATTTTCAACACACGTCTCTAGCACCACATCTCGAATGCTTCGATTCTCTTCTGTTCCGGTTTTCCCACAGTCCATGTTTCACTACCATACAATGCTGTACTCTAGACGTACATTCTCAGGAATTTCTTCCTCAAATTAAGGCCGATATTTGATATTAGTAGACTTCTCTTGGCTAGGAATGCCCTTTTTGCCACTGCTAGTCTGCTTTTGACGTCGTTGCTCCGTCCGTCATTGGTTATTTTACTGCCTAGGTAGCAGAATTCCTTACTTCGTGACCATCAATTCTGATGTTAAGTATCTCGCTGTTCTCATTTCTGCTACATCTCATTACCTTCGTCTTTCTTCGATTTACTCTCAATGCGTACTCTGTACTCATTAGACTGTTCATTCCGTTCAGCAAATAATGGAATTCTTCTTCATTTCCACTCAGGAGGGAGGAGGAGGAGGAGGAGATTAGTGTTTAACGTCCCGTCGACAACAAGGTCATTAGAGACGGAGCGCAAGCTCGGGTGAGGGAAGGATGGGGAAGGAAAGCGGCCATGCCCTTTCAAAGGAACCATCCCGGCATTTGCCTGAAGCGATTTAGGGAAATCACGGAAAACCTAAATCAGGATGGCCGGAGACGGGATTGAAGCGTCGTCCTCCCGAATGCGAGTCCAGTGTGCTAACCACTGCGCCACCTCGCTCGGTCTATTTCCACTCAGGATAGCAAGGTCATCAGCGAATCGTATCATCGATATCCTTTCACCTTGAATTTTAATTCCACTCCTGAACCATTCTTTTATTTTGATCATTGTTTCTTCGATGTATAGATTGAACAGTAGGGGCGAAAGGCTACATCGTTGTCTTACACCCTTTTCAATACGAGCACTTCGTTCTTGATCGCCCGCACTTATTATTCCCTCTTGGCTGTTGTACATATTGTATATGACCCGTCTCTCCCTACAGCTTACCCCCTACTTTTCTCATAATTTCGAATATCTTGCACTATTTTACATTGTCCAACACTTTTTCCAGGTCGACAAAATCCTATGAACGTGTCTTGATTTTTCTTTAGTCTTGCTTCCATTATTAACCGCAACGTCAGAATTGCCTCTCTCGTGTCTTTATCTTTACTAAAGCCAAACTGATCGCCATGTAGCGCATCTTCAGTTTTCTTTTCCATTCTTCTGTATATTATTCTTGTAAGCAACTTGAATACATAAGCTGTCAAGCTGATTGTGCGATAATTCTCGCACTTGTCAGCTCTTTCCGTCTTCAGAATTGTGTGGATGATGCTTTTCCGAAAGTCAGATGGTATGTCGCCAGACTCATACATTCTACACACCAACGTGAATAGCCGTTTTGTTGCCACTCCCCCCAATGATTTTAAAAATTCTATGGAATATTATCTGTACCTTCTGCCTTATTTGATCTTACGTCCTCAAAGCTCTCTTAAATTCTGATTCTAATACTGGATCCCCTATCTCTTCAAAATCGCCTCTTCTTCTATCACATCATACAAATCTTTCCCCTCATAGAGGCTTTCAATGTATTCTTTCCACCTATCCGCTCTCTCTTCTGCATTTAACAGTGGAACTCCCGTTCACTCGTAATGTTATCACCCTTGGTTTTAGTGTCACCGAAGGTTGTTTTGACTTTCCTGTATGCTGAGTCTGTCCTTCCGACAATCATTTCTTTTTCGATGTCTTCACATTTTTCCTGCAGCCATTTCGTCTTAACTTCCCTGCACTTCCTATTTATTTTATTCCTCAGCGACTTGTATTTCTCTATTCCTGAGTTTCCCGGAACATTTTTGTACTTCTTCCTTTCATCGATCAATTGAAATATTTCTTCTGTTACCCATGGTTTATGAAGGGTTATACTGCTTGATGTTCTTTCTCTTGGTGTAGCGATCAATATTGAAATGTAGTGTGCTACTCTCAGCAAACTGAAGAAACGACTTCAGTGTGTTTGTCGCCACAAAAATGCAAACCAACTTCTTAACAACGCAAGGCCTCACACAAGTCTGTGTATCCGAGAGGAGCTCACAAAACGTCATTGGGCTGTTCTGGAATAAGAAAACATGTTAAACTTCTTTTACATGTCTGGCTAGAGGCGGAAGGCTGAAGAGTGTACCAAGGTATAATACTCTGCCATACCTCTACAGACTGCTCAACGAAAACGAAACTTCTAGGAATGAATATTGTCAACTGAAATGGTATCAATACGCAAAGATACTTGTAAACAGAACATCATCAGTATGTTATGCTCTCAGAATAGTACTGTATCGGTGAGTGACGACTAGCGCTCCTTTGTCACATGCTATTCGTCCATGCACCCGATTTGTAGTTAAAGAATTCTTTTATGGAGACCAAAGACACACAATACGAACACAGTTTTGATAATAAGGAAAAGGGCCATATAGAATCTACATCTACATCACCTTCACCATACTCCCGAAGCCACCCAATGGTGTGTGGCGGAGGGTACTTTCGGTACCACTACCTGATTCCTCCATCCCTGTTCCACTCGCAAATAGTGCGTGGGGAGAATGAGTATTGGTGAGCCTCTGTATTGGTTCTAGTTTCTCGAATTTTCTCCTCGTGGTCAATGCGCGAGATGTATGTGGGGGCAAGTAATACGTTGTCCGACTTTTACTGAAAAGTGCTGTCCCAAAATTTCTCTAGTAAATCTCTCTGTGATGCACAACGCCTCTCTTGTAACGTCTGCCAATGGAGTTTGTTTAGCATCTCCGTAACGCTCTCTCTCCAGCTAAACGATCCCGTGACGAAACGCGATGCTCTTCATTGTATCTTCTCTATATCCTTCATCAGTCCTATTTGATAAGGATCCCAGATAGGTGAACAGTACTCAAGAATCGGGCGAACAAGCGCCTTAGAAGCCACTTCTTTCGTGGATGAGTTACATTTCCTTAACATTCTTCCGATGAATCTGAGTCTGGTATCTGCTTTTCTCACTATCTGTATTATGTGGTCATTCCACTTAAGGTCGCTCTGGATAGTTACGTCTAGATATTTTACTGCAGACGTCTCCAGCTGTTTGTCATCAATAGTGTAGCTGTACAGTAGTGGATTTCTTTTCCTGTGTAGGCCTATGCGCAGTATGTTACATTTATTTACGTTCAGGGTCAATTGCCAGAGCCTGAAACATTCATCAATTCTCTGCAAATCATTCTGTAAATTCTTACTATCTTCTGGCGTTTCTACTGTGTTATAGACAACTGCATTATCTGCGAATAGCCTTAAAGAGCATCCGATGCTTTCTACTGGATCATTTACATATATTGTAAACATCAACGGTCCTATCACACTTCCCTGTGGTACTCCGGGTATTACCTTTACATCTGTCGATTTTGTTCCGTTAAGAGTGGCGTGATGAGTTCTATCTGCAAGAAAGTCTTGAATCCAATCGCAAGTCTGCTCCGATACTCCGTAAGATCGTGTTTTTTTCATTAAACGGCAATGCGGGACTGTGTCAAATGCCTTTCTGAAATAAGGAACACGGCATCAACCGGAGCCCCGTTGTCCACTGCGCTATGGATCTCATGGAGAAACAGAGCGAGCTGAGTTTCCCAGGATCTCTGTTTGCGAAATCCAGGTTGATTTTTATAGAGGAGATGTTCATTCTCCAAAAACGACACAATTTTTGAGCATAAAACATGTTCCATAATCCTACAACAGATTGGGGTCAACGATATAGATCTATAATTGTGTGGCTCTGTCTTGCGGCCTTTCTTAAGAACGGGAATGAACTGCGCTTTTTTTCCAGTCGTTAAGTACCTTTCGTTTCTCGAGCGATCTACGATAAATTACTGCTAGAACTGGAGCAAGTTCTTTCGTATAATCTTTATAGAATCTTGATAGGTATCTCACCTGGTCCGGACGCCTTTCTACTACTAAGTGATTATAGCTGCTTTTCGATTCCGCAATCGGTTATCTCAGTATCTGTCATTTCGACGTTCGTACGATGATTGAAAGGAGGGACAGTGTTGCTATCTTCCGTGGTGAAACAACCCGTGTGGCCGCTGAGAGAATGAATAGATAATTTTGTCCCACTTACTGATTTTACATACGATCAAAATATCTCTTTGTTTTTACTCAGATCGAGTGACAACGTCTTACTTTCCGAATCATTGAACGCTTCTCTCATTGCTCTCCTTACGCTCATTTTCGCTTCGTTCAGCTTTTGTTTGTCAGCTAAGTTTTTACTTCTCTTGAATCTGAGATCAAGTCCTCTTTGTTTACGTAGCGCTTTTCTGACACGGCTATTAAACCATAGTGGATCTTTCCCAACCCTTAAAACCTTACTCGGAACATACTTGTCTAGGGCATATTGAACGATGCCTTCGAATATTTGCCATTTGTTCTCCACATCTTCGTCGTCATCACCGAATATTTGATGCTGACTGCTGAGATATTCTGAAATTTGCATCTTGTCACCAATGCTGAACAAATATATCTTCCTAGTTTTCTTAACATTCCTTGTAGGACCCGTTGTCATAGATGCTGTCACAGCCTTGTGATCACTGATACCTTCCTCTACGTTAATTGATTCGATAAGTTCAGGTCTGTTTATAGCCAGGAGGTCTAAGACGTTACTCTCACGAGTTGGTTCTCCAACTATCTGCTCGAGGTCATTTTCGGACAAGACATCCAGAACAGTCACACGAATTCCTGTCTCTGGGACCAGTTTTGATGGCATAACACTCACAATCTCTACCTGGCAAGTTGAAGTCACCCCTATTACAACTGCATGATCAGGAAAAATTCTAATGATATTCTGCAAGTTATGTCTGAAGCGCTCTACAACTACAGATCCTGACCCAAGTGGTCAATAAAAGCATCCGATGACCATTTTGACCGTTTTTTCATATATTACACAGTTTTTAAAAATGCAATAATTAAGTCAAAAGTGCGTCGAAATAAAAAATTCTTTTATTTTCACCCACACACATTCCCATTTCTTCCTTAAGTTGGAGAACTGTTTGTGGTTTATTCTTGTAGACTTTGGACTTCACCTGACGGTATAAAATGAAGTCACATGGAGTAAGATCATAAGATATAAGAAGCTATTCTAAGTCGCTCCGAAGTGAGATCACAGACGGGAAATTTTTCGTGCAGTTGGGTTACCGTCTCGCGGGATGTGTGACACGTAGCCTCGTCCTGCTGAACCACATGTTGGCTGTATCCACTTCATCCAGAGCAAGCCAGAAGCTGTTTCTGACCATTTCACGATAAAACTCACCGTTAACTGTTACTGCATTATCGTTGAAATCTTCACAAAAGAAGGGGTCGATCACACCACCAACCCACTGGTCACACCACACTGATTCGCAGTGGATGCATGTGGCTTTCTTTGACCCACCTAGGGTTTTCTTGCTCTCTTTACCACCCTAGAGTTTTCTTGACCCCAAATACGGCAATTATGTCTGTTAACGAAACCACACAGATGAAAATGCGCCTCGTCATTGAAGATTAGGCCTTTCTGCAAAATCGTTGTCCTCTTCTTGTTTTGTGAGAATCGACTCGGCTAAATTTATCCGTTTCAAATGATCTGTGAGTTTAAGATATTGCGTCAACCAAATCTTGTATGGGTACTAATGAAGATCCTGTTACAAAATTCTTTGTAAAGAGGCTGTCGAAATTCAGAATTGTTGAGGACGACGTTGAAGTGGCTTGTGAGGGCTCGCAGCCACACTATGCTACACCAGAACAATGTTTCGCTCCGGGCGATTTTATGGTGCAATTGACCCGGTTTCGTCGAATTTCCTTATCAACCGCAGCACCGTTAATGCTGTGGGAGCATTATTACGTTCGAAGATCCCGCGAAGTTTATGAACAGTCTCTGTATAGTAGTCGTTGGTTCTGTAATGTTTTTTCGCAATGGTGATACGTCCCTCCTTTGTGACCCGCTCCCTAGCAGCTTAGATCTCGAAACACACAAACAATGATTGATCAGGTAATCGGAGTGACAATCGATATTAAAAGTAATAAAGACAGTGCTGTAAACGTGAAAACAAAATTTTACCACTCAAAATAAAAATTGTGTAATATGTGAAAGTCATTGAAAAAGCTAGTAGTCAAGCTTGCTCAAGAAAGTACCCAGGGTATGTACTATGGAAGGGGAGGGGAGGGGAGGGGGTGGCAACAAATATTAGTTCCGCGGTGAACGAGAAAGTAGTGTTGAGATTTTATCATAAAAGGCTCTGGGTAAATTTGCTACTAGTCGGGGCACTTCATGGTAGAGAACTGAGTTATTGCGCATGTATACAGGGAACGAACTCGTGCTGTGGAATTTTGTTCACAGGTAATCCCATGTGACCAGTGATGGGCGGTGGGGAAGGGGGTGGGGGCAGGGGAGAAGCTATGAAGAAAATTCCGGTAAATGAAGTCAGAGTCTCCAATGTGGAGCGCAAAGGATGATCTGAAACGGACATACTATTGAGCAAAAATCTGTCAGCCAGCAGCTGCCTTCCGACACGTAAGGGCATTTCATGGGCATCACTTAAGAGGAGTCCGTAGGGGTAGAACTCATAGCTCTTAAGCACTACATCTAAACTGAATCTGACCCAGTTTCTTCATGCTGTCGTTTCACCCAGTATGAAATGCCACACTACATAGTCAATAAATAGACGGTATTAGAGCCCAGCCAAACTCAAGAGAATGATCGGGCAACATTTAAAGCTTTTTCTAAAATGGCTGTAAGCACTATGGGACTTAACATCTGAGGTCATCAGTCCCCTAGACTTAGAACTACTTAAATCTAACTAACTTAAGGATATCACACACATCCATGCCCGAAGCAGGATTCGAACCTGCGATCGTAGCAGCAGCGCGGTTCAGGACTGAAGCTCCTAGTACCTCTCGGGCAACAAACTTTACTCCTCGCCTGGGCCCGTCAACACCGACATTCGACTGTTGATGACTGGAAATATGTTGCCTGGTCGGACGAGTCTCGTTTCAAATTGTATCGAGCGGATGGACGTGTACGGGCATGGAAAAAAACTCACGAATCTATGAACCATGCTTGTCAGCAGGGGACTGTCAAGCTGATGGAGGCTCTGTAATGGTGTGGGGCATGTGCAGTTGGAGTGATATGGGACCCCTGATACGTCTAGATACGACTCTGACAGGTGACGTTACGTAAGCGACTTGTTTGATCACCTGCATCCATTCATGTCCATTGTGCATACCGACAGACTTGGGCAATTCCAGCAGGACAATGCGACACCCCACAAGTCCAGAACTGCTACAGAGTGACTCCAGGAACACTCTGCTGAGTTTAAACACTTCGCTGACCACCAAACTCCCCAGACGCGAACAATATTGAGCATATCTGGGATGTCTTGAAACACGCTGTTCAGAAGAGATCTCCACTCCCTCGTACTCTTACGGATTTATGGACCGCCCTGAAGGATTCATGACAGTTCGCTCCAGCACTACTTCAGGCATTAGTCGAATCCACGCCACGTCGTGTTGCGGCACTTCAACGTGCTCGCGGGGGATCTACACGATATTAGGCAGGTGAATCAGTTTCTTTATATGATATATGATAAAATAATTTCAAAAGATGGACTTAAAATACCCCAAGTCCCCTCCCCCTTTGATACCGCATTGCGAGGGTTTCGGGTTTATTGATCTGCTGAAGAGACTGTCTTTAGAGAAGTAACACAACCATGGTTTTGACACGAATGTCGAAGGAAATACGGTCTGGTTTGTTCAAAGGAACCAGTTAGTCGTTGACTTCGTAGATCTGAGGACAGCACAAGAAACATAGTTTTAAACGATCGTACGGTTTGAGCTACACTCCTTTCGAAAGCGATTTCAATTTATTAAAGCTCTACGACACCTCGCTCAGTGTGGGTAATTTGGAAAGCATACGACGGATGTGTGTCAGTAACAGAGTTCCCAAAAAACCCCATTTTGTTTATTTAGCTTTAACTACATTCGTACTGAGCAAGGAAAACAACGATGATACAGATACGTGTAGATCAAAATCAGGTGAAGGTTGCAGTCGAAGAAAACAGTCAGGTCAATAGCGAGCCCTCAAGGTAATAATGGCTGCTACACAATCTCCAGCGCGGAAGATAAACGGAAATAAGTGATAACTTTAAGGCCAGGAGCCGGACGTTGTGAAATTCGGTCATGTGTACTTTACGTGATGAGAATGTAGACGCTGTAAAGTAACAAGTTATTATTTGCTAACTTTCTGGTAGAAATATGGAGTCATGTCTGGCCGATAAAAACAAAGTGTACACGTATAGGGAATGATAATCTAAGAGCTACACTACTGGCCATTAAAACTGCTACACTACGAAGATGACGTGCTACAGACGCGAAATTTAACAGGCAGGAAGAAGATGCTGCGATATGCAAATGATTAGCTTTTCAGAGCATTCACACAAGGTTGACGCCGGTGGCGACACCTACAACGTGCTGACATGAGGAAAGTTTCCAACCGATTTCTCATGCACAAACAGCAGTTGACCGGCGTTACCTGATGAAACGTTGTTGTGATGCCTCGTGTAAGGAGGAGAAATGCGTACCATCATGTTTCCCACTTTGATAAAGGTCGTATTCTAGCCTATCGCGATTGCGGTTTATCGTATCGCCACATTGCTGCTCGCGTTGTTCGAGATCCAATCACTGTTAGCAGAATGTGGAATCGGTGGGTTCACAAGGGTAGTTCGGAACGCCGTGCTGGATCCCAACGGCCTCGTATCACTAGCAGTCGAGATGACAGGCATCTTATCCGCATGGCTGTAGCGGATCGTGCAGCCACGTCTCGATCCCTGAGTCGACAGACGGGGACGTTTGCAAGACAACAACCATCTGCACGAACAGTTCGACGACGTTTGCAGCAGCATGGACAATCAGCTCGGAGACCATGGCTGCGGTTACCCTTGACGCTGCATCACAGACAGGAGTGCCTGCGATGGTGTACTCAACGACGAACCTGGGTGCACGACTGGCAAAACGTCATTTTTTCGTCACAGTACGCGAGTCACTAATCTTGATGAACTGTGGTATCGTGTTGAAGCTGCATGGGCAGCTGTACCTGTACACGTCATCCAAGCTCTGTTTGACTCAATGCCCAGGCGTATCAAGGCCGTTGTTACGGCCAGAGGTGGTTGTTCTGGGTACTGATTTCTCAGGATCTATGCACCCAAATTGAGTGAAAATGTAATCACATGTCAGTTCTAGTATAATTGTCCAATGAATACCCGTTTATCATCTGCATTTCTTCTTGGTGTAGCAATTTTAATGACCAGTAGTGTACTTACAATAAAGGAAATAAAAAACAAGTCAAAGTTTTCGAGTGTAATCATCATGAATAACTTGATGTAACAAAAATTCTTCAGTAACTTACGTGCACCCTAAGACAAAAAAAGATGTACTAGCCACAACCAAAGTGGTCCTGCTATGAAAAGAAATGACATCCCCGATCATCACTCCTGGTTGTCGGGTCGTATGGTGGGAGACAGTCAGGATGGTAACCCACCACTGTCTGGGACTTCTCCAGACACGTTAGCGGCCTGAAATCCCGTCGACAGGAGTAAAATGGTCTGCAGTGGTGAGTCCCGCTTCGCACTGAGCCCCGATGACCAGCGAATAGGTGTCTGGAGACGCCCTGGACCGTGGTGAAATACCAACCTGGTTGCCGCTCGGCATATGGCCAGAGAAACAGCAGTGATCATCAGGGGTGCCACTTTTTTTCATAGAAGCACCCTTTTGGTTGCTATCCACGGCACCCTTACAGTATAGCGGTACGTCAACCATATTCTGCCGCGTGGGATTAGCCGAGCGGTCCGCCGGCACGGTAGCTCAGCGTGTTCGGTCAGAGGGTTAGCTGCCCTCTGTAATAAAAAAAAAAAAAAAAAAAAAACTGAGTGACTGGGTCATTAATGAACTTCAATGGGCGTCAGGGGACGTCTGCCACGAACAATTACAACGAACTATAACGAACAAAATGAGATTACAAAAAAAAAGCAGTCTAAGGCGCTGCAGTCCATGACTGGGCGGCTGGTCCCGGCGGAGGTTCGAGTCCTCCCTCGGGCATGGGTGTCTGTGTTTGTCCTTAGGAAAATTAGGTTAAGTAGTGTGTAAGCTTAGGGACTGATGACCTTAGCAGTTAAGTCTTTAAGTCTCATAAGATTTATCACAAATTTGAACATTTTTTTGACAATATTCTAATCCCCGTTTTCCCCTTCATGGCAAGCCATCATGGGCTTAATTTCAGCAAAATAATGCCTGCCCGCACTCAGTGAGAATTTCTACTCCTTGTGTTCATGCTTGGCAAACCGTACCTTGGCCACAAAGATCACCACGTCTCTCCCCAACTGAGAACGTTTGGGGTATTATGGACAGGGCCTTCCGACAAACTCAGGATTTTGGCGATCTAACGCGATAGTTGGACTGAATTTGGTACGATGTCCCTCAGAAATACATCCAAGAACTCTGTCCATCAGTGCCAGTCCGAATAGCTGCTTCCTTAAGATTCACAGGTGGACCAAAGCGTTATCCCTTTCCGTTGGAGATAATTCGCAGCCCATTATTTTCGGCGAGTAATGCGTAGGTAAAGCAAAGGGTTTTCTGATGTGGCATGTAGCATGTTTTATAAGTAAAATGAACAGCAGTTTCTGATGAAGACATGTGTATTTTGGATCGTCCTTGTATTTTGGTTCTCGGTACAGTCTCAGGTCCGCATTACGCATATGTTTGCCGAATTGTTTGCGGTCTTAACGATTTCACCGTCCCATTCTCGATAATTGGGGTTGTTAAAATGTCCAACATGCCCCACGTCTATACGATATCTAATCTCCATTATGAGAGGAGTACCGGTACGAAGAACGCGTCGCATTATTTCTGGTAATACCTTCGATTCAGCAGACTGTCAATCGCCACACTGCGTCAGTAACAGTACACCTCATGTTTAGGCTATTTTATTTTTTATTTCTTTGCGTTTTATATTCCCCCGTACACCAGGGTCACGCCAACATTACGCGCAATAATAGATAGTAGGCACTGGCCATAGCTACCTTTCGCGTGTAATGTGTGTCTCATCATAATGTTTCTCTTTTAGGCCTTCCAGGTTCTTCACATTTGTATCTTCTGCTTCCTCATATGAAATACAATACTTATGAGCAATAGATTCGCATTCTGGACGGAAGCGGATCAGATTCTCGTTCAGTAATTCAGATTTATAGTTTCTGTAGTTTCCCTTAATCGCTTAACGTAGACCGTAAATACCGATATGATTCAGACCGAATATGTGCTCCGTCTCTGATAACCTATTGGCCGACACGACTTAAACCCTTACCTTTATCTGTGTTTCATAGAGACAAGGGATTGTATACAGCTAATCTTTAAGTAAATCCTTTTCTTTGCTTAATTGCATATTTAGCACGTAGCTTCTGGTGCCCTAAAACTGACATTTTACTCTGTCATTTTGTAGGTTTATTCGTCCACATATCTCGTAGTCAATTACATTTGACTTAATCAGATGGCTTATTCATTCATAGATTTTCTACGTAATGATATCTGTCTTATCATCTTACTACAAAAAGATAAACAACTTTTAAAAATAATTAATTTTATAAATACAGACATATTATTGCAGACAAACGTAGCTCGCGCGAGGTTGGTATCTTGGGCACAAGATTTTCCAGTAATTCCTCTATGTTTTGACTGTGTACTATAGAATGACAGTGGTATTTATTATTAAATTATCACTTTTTTACTAACCCTTATTCCGTGATCTCTGAGTAATCCTTGACACTATCGTATGTATTAATTATAAGTTACAATAATGAGTCAAAACATTATGACACTAACCACCACGAGACTGAATGCTGCCTAATGAGGCGGGTCCTTAATAATCTGAAGGACTATTTCTGCCTTCAGTCACGAGCGTGTCGTAAAAAACCTCGGGTTCACCAGCACTGTCAAAGACCAAAAACAAAAATCCCCTGGAAACATTACTTAACCAACCTAAATCGTGATTGGGGCACAAGAGTACGAATCTGACTGCACAATGAATCTACGGCGAGGCAAGCAGTCGAACATATAATCGGAAGTATGGACTATCTTTGTGCCTACGTGACGGTCTGACGGACGATCTAGTATCTTTGGTTACGTTTAACAACTTTGTTTAAGTTACATGTTGGGTTTTCCCCAGAGTTTTTTGTTCCTTGATTTTTGCAGCTGATACAGTAATAAAGTGTATAGTACTTACACCGCCTTTATTCAATTGTGGATCATAGTACCCACAAATTTTCATCAAGGGTACACAAGTGGGCTTTCGGCTCCTTAAGCCCATATCGATGACGTTTCGTTGAATGGTTCGCACGCTGTCACTTGTTGATGGCTCAGCATTGAAATCTGCAGTAGTTTGCGGAAGGATTGCACTTCTTTCACGTTGAACGATTCTTTTGAGTCGCCGTTTGCCCCGTTCTTGCAGGATTGTTTTACGGTCGCAAAGATGTCGGAGATTTGATGTTTTACCGAATTCCTGACATTCTCGGTACACTCGTGAAATGGTCTACTACGGAGATGCTGTGTTCCATCGCTCGTGCGTCGACTACAACACCACGCTCAAACTCACTTAAATCTTGATAACCTGCCATTGTAGCAGCAGTGACTGATCTAATAACTGCGCCAGACATTTGATGTCTATATAGGCGTTGCCGACCGCAGCGCCGTATTCCGCCTGTTTACATATCTCTGTATTTGAATACGCATTCCTGTGCCTGTTTGTTTGACGCTTCAGTGTATGAGGAAGGGAATTGAGCGTTTGTTAAAGAGTGGGTAGAGGAATTGGCCTTTTGTAGAAATACACGGTAAAGCTAAGTGTCTTTGCTGTAAAATGGCACAGCCACAGGTCAAGGTTAGTAATCGGAAACGCCGTCATGACCTTAACCATAGTGGTTTCAGTACTTTTCTGTTGGCTGCTAGTGGGGCTGCCGTACGTCCGGGCTTCCCTTGATTTGTCTTAGTTCTGAGGGCGCCCGGGGACGTCCTATGTGAGGGTTGAGTGGCGTTAGTTGTGGGGGGCTGGGGGGGGGGGGGGTCGCAACTGTCCGGGATAAACTCGTACCATTTTTTTTTTTTACCTCGAGAAGTTAGATTAATAAGAAATGAGTAGATTTAAACAAATCTTAGACAAAATTCATTAAATGACGACTGTCGCGTAGGAAGTTTCGTTCGTTTTATATTTAAAAAACCAGCGGCTAGCATGCTTGCTTATACAATTATTTTCCATGCTTGTTTGTACGGAACAGCGAAAAGCTGCCGACAATCGACGATCGCATGCGCCAGGCCACCGCCCCGCCCGCCAGACAGTTGTGCGCAGGTTTACGTTTCGGTCGACACGTCCGCGCCGCCAGCATAATATATCGACACTGCACTACACCAACTTACGTAAGTTTGTGTCATTTATATAATCGATAGACTGTATGTGTCTAAACAGTTTGATGCAAATGTCCGTGCGAATTGGTATGGGTGGAGGTTATACTTAACAGCCGAAC